>NW_024424897.1:9325734-9380487 GCF_017311325.1 Ursus maritimus | reverse complement strand
GGGAGCTGTATCTCAGCAAGACCATTGGTGTTTATAGGAGGAGCCTAGGCACGAGGGGTCAAGAAAGGATTTCAGGACATTTAGCTGTCTAATTTCCTGCCAGATAATAAAGTGATAGTATGATTCTCACAAGTATTTCACGAGAACAGTGAAAATACTGTTCTCACACATTCCGTTTAGTGTAACCTTTCGTTTTCATTCATTTTGAATATATCCTACTACCAGATATATAAGAAACTTCAAGCACTCATTGAAGTGTAAAAGGAATGTGAACACTCCTATCGGAAGGAAATGCAGATAATCCCTTGATAAGGCAAATATTAAATGATACAAACAAAAGTGTTTAGACTTCCACCATAGTGGTCTTAAAAAGCTACCTATATCTTTCTTTTGGATCACTTATGTCCCTAGGCCAAAACATTCGCTTATAAGAACATTTTTCCACATTTTATCAGGACCATCCTAATAACCCAAATTCAGAAAGATAACGAAAGCCTCTTTTTTGGCATCTTACTAAGACGTACATTTGGGAACATGGTCCTCATCTGCCAGGAGTCACTGGGTGTGAAAAGTAATAAATGAAAACCTCACCAAAGTGGAGTTTGAAAGTTAGATGGGGGACCCCCCCCCCACCTGATATCAAGTACAGGAAAAATTGTCAATTATAGAGACCAACAGAAGAATCCTCAACAGGAAAGAGGCATCAATTACAGACCCCAACAGGAAAAGATGTACCTCTCATTTCCTACTAGAAACGGACCACCCAAGCAATTCAGCCAATGAGAAACCATCATCACCCTGAACTCTTGCTTTCTTCCGATGGACTTTTGTTCAAAACAACCCCTCCCAACTTCCTCCTTCTTCTCCATAAAATAATGTTCCTCTCCTTTGTTAGACTTGCCTGTGGTTTTGCCATAGTTCACATGTCCCAAAGTCCAATTCTGCTATTCCAGAATAAATCCATTTTGCTAGTAAAATAACTGGTTGTTTTATTTTTTTAGGTTAACCTAAGTCTGTTAGTATGTCCTGCCCGGTTACTCATGAGATTAAGCTCTAGTACACCGTTCGTACCATTAAAACTGTTGCCACCAAGATTTTATTTTATTTTATTTTTTGGTCATGGAGGATTCCAAACATATTTTGCTATTACAGTTCAGTCGTGAGTAAAAAATAATTGCAGTAATAATAGAAATAAGAGTCATCAAGAAGCATCATATGGCTTTTAATAATCCCACTGATAGCCTAGATTTGATGTCATGGTTTAATGAGTGGTTATTTTTCCCCTGAGAAAATGAGTAATGTCTCTTCTGTCAGAAAGTACTTTTCTAAAACTACTATTTACAGAAAATGTAAAAGCATTCATGAATTGTTAATGAATCAAGTGACTTGTGGCAATAAAAAAAGAAAGAAAAACTGAGATAATTAAAAGGTAAAGAAGGCAATCTCTTTTCTGGAGAACTAGGGACACCCAATGAGTTCCTTTGATGATTCAGGTCATATTCCACTCTTAAAGTGACTTCTAGTTCTCGTTAGCACTTTCCATGAAGAGCGATGTTTAAGTCCAAGATATAACAAAGCTCCACAAATTTCTAGAAATTTGAAGAAACCAACGGGCATTACTTTACCATTAACTCTATCATTAAAATACAAGTCTGCTCCATTTTCCAGACCAATGGATGGTGAGAAGGGATGAGGGTGGAACCAAATTATTTCACAAAATGTTTCATAGGCCAATTACTGGGTTATAGTTTTGGGAATTTTCAGGAAAATTGTGCTTCCAAATACTTCCAAAATATTTAAAAATTTGTAATAGAAATTATTTAAGAACCATCACTCCTAGCTTAAGCCAAAATGCTATGTGTTCTATGTGCTTTTGTAGCAAGAAACTCAGAGAAGTTTAAAACAATTGTAATGAACAATTAATAAAAGAGGTTTGTAATTATCACTTAAAATGCAGCTTCCTGTTCTACAAAACTAGTACCAGAAATGGAGATATTCCTTGTGGCGCCTCAGGTGTCCCTTTCAGGTTTTGAAATTTCAGGATTCAAGGAACATGAAGACCACTTCCATTGTTGTTTACAGCTAACCGTTTTTATTTTTATTTTTTTTTAAGATTTTATTTATTTATTTGACAGAGACAGAGACAGCCAGTGAGAGAGGGAACACAAGCAGGGGGAGTGGGAGAGGAAGAAGCAGGCTCATAGCGGAGGAGCCTGATGTGGGGCTCGATCCCAGAACGCCAGGATCACGCCCTGAGCCGAAGGCAGCCGCTTAACCGCTGTGCCACCCAGGCGCCCCACAGCTAACCGTTTTTAAGATGGAAAACTGGATTAAAACAAACCCAAATTTCCCTCTCCTCGCCATCATTTCCTTTTGTTTTATTTCTTTATATGAGACCCTGATTTCCAGCAATCCTACATTTATCCCTTTAACATATTTGTCCCTCTGATTTCCAAGTCATAAAAAATGTTTCCATTAATAAATGGAGCTTATTAAAATCTAAACTTTTCTATCTGGAGTCTTGTCCTTTCTTTTCTATATTTCCTCAGAATTTAAAGTTCCCTCTTTGCCAGGCTAATGAGGAGTGAATTTTGTTTCTAACTGGGCTAATTTTTGTATCTAAAGATCATTACAGGCACACCTTGGAGATACTGGGGGTTGGGTATCAGATCACCGCAATAAAGTGAATATCATGATAAAGCAAGTTGAATGAATTTTTTGGTTGCTTGGTACATAGGCAAGTTATGTTTACACTATACTACAGTCTATTAAGTTTGCAGTAGCATTATATCTAAGAAACAAGGTATATACCTTAATTTAAAAATACTTTATTGGTAAAAAATGTTAACCATAATCTGAGTTTTTAGTGAGTTGTAATCACTGATCACAGATCACCATAGCAAATATAATGATCACAAAAAACTTAGAAATATTGCGAGAATTACCAAAGTGTGACACAGAGACAAAAAGTGAGCAAATGCTGTTGGAAAAATGGCTTTGAGAAACTTGCTCCCTACAGGGCTGCCACAAATCTTGGATTTGTAGAAAAGGCAATATCTGCGAGGTCAGGAAGATGAAGTATGCCTGCACTCTGTTGGAGAACTCATTCGAAGGAGGGATGGGTGGAGAAAGGAAAGGAAAATGCTCTATTACTTCAGGTGAGAAATTATATTTGCAGACTTCACAGTAGCTCTTAATATCCACGGTTTTCATGGATGGAAATACTATTCTGATTTTTGCATCAAGTCAGATTACAAGCTTTCATTTTCTATGAATTCCAAAGATCATGGATTGCCAACAAGAAAGTGGCCATAAGGCCAATGGTCATAAAAGCTAAACTGTTGGTTATGGAATTATTATACCAAACTATGGTTATGTAGTGACTTGGGACTCTTCTTCTCTTCACCTTATTATCACAATGCACTTCAGTTTGGATCCATACGATTATGCCACTGAAACTACTCTTTTCAAGGTCATGAATGATCTTCGTGTGACCAAATCTAATGACCATTTCTATTTTTCTTATTTAACTGACGATCTCTGTAGCATTCAGGGACTACCTTCCTGTTTGAAATACTTTCTTGCTTGGCTTCCAGAATATCACATTCGCTGTTTCAGTCTTACCTTACGGACTACCTTAGAGCCTCCTGCTTTGCTTCTTTGTCTATTGTCAGACCCCTAACAATGAGAATAGCAATCTGTTCCATCTATACACTTCCCAGGGACCTGACTCCTCTGATTCTGTGACTTTAAATCTAGTGTAAGTGACAATGATTCCTAAAGTAGCTCTAGTCCTAATTTCTGTTCAGGATTCCGACTGCCTTCTTGATATCTATGCCAATGCCTAATAGGTATCCATAGTTTAATGTGTACCAATCAAACTACTGGCATTTTCCCTCAAACTCTATCCTCTCACAGGTTTTTCTCCCTACTAGAATGAACCACAACACTACCCGCCCTATCACTGAAACCAAATATATAGGAATTAGCATTGATTTAGCTCTTTTCTGTACTCCCCATCCAATTTATCTTCTACCTTCAAAAGACAAAAATCTATTCATTGTCTCTCCATCTTCACTACCATACCCCCAGCCAAAGCCTCCATCAACTGTTACCTGGAATTCTGAAATAGTCTCTGAACTGCTATCTTTCTTTTGCTCTTCTGCAACTGAACTTCTGCTCAACACAGCTGGAGTGGTGCTCAAGGCATAAACCAGATTGGATTACTACTCTTCCTGAAACTCTAAAAGTGCTTCCCTCAAGAATTAAAATCATTCAAAGATACTTCTTTACAAAGCCCTACAGAGCCATGCCCATGTCTCATTTTGCACCAGTCTCTCCTTTGCCCACTAAATAGCAACACATTGGCCTTCATGCTGCATCTCGAAGACATCAAGCTGTTTTCTCTTTTAGGAGGACTGAACGAGCTGTTCCTGTCATCTTTTACATTGGTGACTTCTTCTGGACAATAATGTCACTGCTAAAATACCATCTCAAGTAGACTGTCCCTGAACACCCTGAATTTTGGTACCTACCCAGTCTCTTTGTAATAGATCACCGGCATGTCTCTCATCACTGTCACTATTGCGTATATCTGCCATTCTCCGTGGAGACGAAGACGCTCTATAACCACTGTGCTGTTGGATCTCCAGCACCTGGAATAGGGCCTGGCATTGGGTAGAGAGTCAGTTAACATTTTTTTTTTTGACTAAGTAAGGCTAAATTTTGAATGAGAAGACAAGATGAATGGCAACTTCCGGAGAGGTCCGCTTGTAGATGGCTGTTACAAGCTTATAGCTAATTATAAGACATTAAAGCACAGACACAAAGGGTCAGCATTTACTTAACTCATTTGCATCATGATCTACTTCAAGCAGGCCTCATTTGTGGCTGGGAAAGTTTTCTTCAAAATTACACCAAGTGTTTACAATAAAGAAAAAGGGTCAAGTTGATGGAATTTAGGAGACAGAAAGAGACAGTCTGAGGAAGGAAGGAAGGGGAAGGGAGGAAGGCAGGCATAGAAAGGAAGAAACAGTGAAAAGACAGCAAGCATTTTAGCTTTGTTTTCTAAACCAGGATATCTCAAACTTCTACTCTCCTCTTTTCAGCTCTTTTCTGCCCTATTCGTGTCTTTTTCTTTCCTTGAGCCCTCATTCACAGGGTCCGCAGATGTTTTAGATGCCACCATAGGAACCCGAAGTCAAACTTATGAATGGGCAGACCATACCTCTGGACCTTTTGTGGGCACCCAGAAGCCTCCCAGGCTGCCTACCCAAAGATTTACTCCCCACGTCTCTGTCCCAGGTCATCAAATAATTTCTTTTCTGAAGGCTTTCCAGGTTTCTGAGCTCCAGAGTCAAATGTTAAAACTTCTGTACTTAAACCTCTGGGAGTCAGAATGCTTTAAGCCATTATCACAAACACCTAAAGGGAAGTACTTGAAAAATGAGAGTAAGATTAAAACCTGATGGGGTGAGGAATGAAATGGGGAAAGGGAAGGAGAGGCACCAAAAGAGGAGGGAGGGTGCCAAGACAAATCCCACCTCCCTGCCAAATGTCTCAAAGGTACTAAGTGAAGTGAGAGATGCTTCTGCTTCTACCAAGCATTTCTGAAACCAATACTTTCCGTGGGAATACCCAAAAAAGGGGGGGATATGATGTTGCAGTTGATGTATTCATATATATTCATATATACATTCATTGAAACATAATCAAAACCTTCCCATCTCAATTTGGAAATGGGTTCAGTTTTCTGCAGTTGTTAGTGGCAGCCCATTCTTTATTGGAGCTTGTTTGTGCTGGTAAACTCCCTGGCGACAGAGCAGAGCCTTCTGAGATCATGTGGTAAGGTCAATTTCTAGAACTCTTCCCATATTTTCTGATGCAATCAAGTGTAACAATGTTGTATCCTAGTAAACATGGAAATGGAGCAAAGGAAACATTACTCGGTCTCCTTCTGAAAATAATAGACTGGATTGGGACTCAGGTTTGAATCCAGGAACCTGCTTGAAGACTTTGTTTTATACCAGGTTTCTTATATTGTTTGCCTACAGAGGAGAAAATTAGGAAGAGCAGAAGCCAGCTATGTAAAACCCATTATGTATTCAGTTGCACAGATTTCAGAATGGACAGGTGCCAAAACGGGCTGAAAACATATCTGATCTTTGGTCATTCCAACTGCCCTTCCTATGTAGCAAGGGCTGAATTTGATCTCCTGTTATGCAAATGTCTTTCCTTTTCCTGCTGATCTTTCTGGCTGGGTGGCAGAGAGGAAAGACCCTCTTCTTATTATTAAATCACTGACCACGAGTATCTCTGGACATCCATTTCTTCATGCATAAAATAAGAGAATTATATTAGGTAACGCCTAAGCTCTTAGGAATATGAAACTGAAGAAATAAAGACTTTTAAACTTTGTTTTTTTATTTTCATTTAAGTTTGCACTGAGAGCTAAGTACATAGCTTTCTGTTGTTGTTGTTAAGAAAAGAACTGTGGGGGCGCCTGGGTGGCGCAGTCGTTAAAGCGTCTGCCTTCGGCTCGGGGCGTGATCCCGGCGTTCCGGGATCGAGTCCCACATCAGGCTCCTCCGCTGTGAGCCTGCTTCTTCCTCTCCCACTCCCCTGCTGTGTTCCCTCTCTCGCTGGCTGTCTCTCTGTCACATAAATAAATAAAAAATCTTTAAAAAAAAAAAAAAAAAAGAAAAGAAAAGAACTGTGATTTTTCCCTATCAGAGCACATACCAAATTTCCTTTTCTGTTTTTAAATTGTGGTAAGAATACCTAACATGAGATCTACCCTTTTAACAGATTGTAAGTGTACAATACGGAAGTATTATCTAGACGCACAATATTGCACAGCTGATCTCTAGCACTTACTCATCTTGCATAACTGAATTTTTACACCCGTAGATTAGCCACTCCTCATTTTCCCCCTAGCGACTATCACTCTATTCTTTGCTGTAAGTGGAATCATGCAGAATTCGCCCTTCTGGGACTGGCTTATTTCACTTAGTATAAAGTCCGAGTTTCATCCATGTTGTCACATACTATAGGATTTCCTTTTCTCTTTTTTTTTTTTAAGCCAAATAATATTCTGTTGTACGTATATACTGCATTGCTTCATCCATTCTTCCACTGATGGACATTTGTTCCTACATTTTGGCTATGGTGAGTAGTGCAGTGATGAATATGGGAGTGCAGATACCTTTTCAAGATCCTAATTTCAACTCTTTGGGATAGATTCAGGAGAAAGTGAAGTATTTGCTTGGTGCCTTATTCACTAACATTAGATCACTGGTATCAAGAATCATGAGGTTAAGCCTTTAACAACAACAACAAAATGGTAAGGTAATCTAGAAAAAGACTGATTTAGAGGTATGAAGTGCTTGCATTGTGTCAGAAGTTGAGCCAAGGGATTCACATGTACTCCACCATCTGATCTTTACTGCAACCAGGGGCTTGGGGAAGAGAAACTGAGACTCAGGTTGAGAAACTTCCCTTAGGGCTCACAGATCTTAGCAACACAGGCAACCTCCAAATCCCGGGCAGGCACACTCTATACTTTTCATACCATATATTTTTAATACCACATATTCATAGCCATTTGGCTGTGCCGTTATTGATGTTGCCAGAATGTGCAAACATCAATATTTCCACTCCTGTTCAAAAATAAAATAAAGTCTCTGTTCACAAGCAATCTACAAAAACTAAAGACAGTCTCTTGCCGGGGAGAAAACAATTCACTTTAATTTTTAAAACATTTTTGAAGTGTTCATATTGCATTATTAAATGACATTTAATAATAAAATAGCAGATTAAAAGATTCTCGTGGGGCTGTGTTGCATTTCAAATAGAGATAGATACAGAAAGACGGATTCAACATGCTTCCTGCATGTATCTATTGCTTGTTCAGTAAAGTTTGGAAAAGTTTTGGGTGGAGATAAGAAGTAAGCTTTTGAATGTCAGAGGTAAGGATTGACACCGTGAACTTGATTTTCTCAGCCAAACACGTTACTCCGTCTAGACCTGTGCTTAAGGTCGACTTTTTGAACTAAAGCCCTCTGAGAAGAACACTCTGAGGCTTAAGTCAATATATGATGATTAAATGCCTTGGCATTTTTAAGTATTTTACTAAACATGGGAGATTAAGAAAACCAGGCATCATAAATCTCCTCGTCCGTAGCCTACATATGGTCTAATAATAGAATTAAGAATTTGAAACATTTTAATCCTTTCAACTGGGGGAAGATGAACTCATAGAGCTGGACGGCATCCTTCTTCAGTCAGACAGTACGGTGGTGCACTTTCACTGACTGAAATGAAGACGTTTTAAGGGTACTCTAAGCAGAACTAGGGAAGTTACAAGACTTTCTCCGGGAGTACTGATGAGCTGGGGGTCAAAGCTTCCCTTTGTTAATGCTCCTATGTTGTTGCGACAGGAAGCAAAGTAAACACAGAGGTTTGGGATTTCACCGTATACAAGACTGTAGTTACGTGCCAGCATTACACGGTGAGTCAAAGTGCTATTGGTCAGTTTCTTAATTTCTACAATTTCCTTTTTTTAATTCCCATTTGATGAACTGTTCTCAGTAGAACCTGATAGCAACAAGCCTGATGTGGAACAATGGAAAACAAAGTAATGACTTGTTCTTTAAGAAAGTCTCTTTTGATGGCAACATCATTATAATTTGGAAAATTAAAAGCCTGTAACTTAGACAGAATTGTCTGTGCTGGGACTAATTCTTCCATAAAGGGTTCACTGTGGTCCTCTATTATTACAGGTGTCTAATTCCTATCTCCATGCTCGCCTAAAGCTGAGTGGGTGTGAGGGGGGAAGGGATGGTCTCTCATTCATAAGAATTCAGCCCACCAGGGTGGCCAATTGTCAAATCACACCTTGTAAGTTTCCTTCTCACTTTTCAGTTACTCCAAACATAAGTAACTGTGCCCACTTCAGCACAGATTACCCTTCCCCACTTCCTACATTTAGAAACCGTCTTTATTCCACAGCACACACACACAAAACAGGACTTGTGCTCCATCCTCACTGTTTGAATAATATATTGCTAAAAATCTAGGTTTAAAAAAAATGAATGATAATTGCCAAACATCATTTCCTTTGTTTTGACAAGTCACGAGTGAAATGCAGAACCTCATTTCCATCAGCGGAGTCAAAATGACCCATAATGGAAGGAAAATGGATCAGGGATGAAATATCATAAGGACAAGTAAAACAGAAGTGATAATTAGGTAGGCCGCAGGTTCAAATTAATTCATTGTCCTCACTACAGATGTTTATCAAGTTATGATTTCAGTTAAAATGACAGCTACTTAACCAAAATTCCTTACACTTATCCTTCTATACTTTTTGTGAAGAGAATGATGCCAAACCTTTCTGGTCTGTACTATTTCTTCTAACCTTCAAATATAGCCCTAGAGTGGCTGACTTTGGAAGCAACAAAAATAGCACAACCATCTACCACAAAATAGAATGTTTCTACTACTAGTCTGGTCGTCTTCTGACCAATCTGATTTGCGCAGAGGAGTATTCAAACTGGGATCTGAAAGGTGGAAAGAGGGATGGGAGATGCTTTTTCCTAATTTCAGAAAACAGATTTCTTCTCCACTCCTGTGAAATACAGCTAAAGAAACAGTGGACTAGCCCGGACAAATGCAACTGTCTTATGTAAACCTATTTTGACTTAACAAACCGTCATGTGTTCGTTACGATACCTTGCCTTAGAAATTCCCCGAAGATATATTAGAGGACAGGATGGTACAGATTAAAAAGAATAAATAAATAAAAGAAAGAAATAAAGAAAGAAAGGAAGAAAAGGGGGAAAAAGTGCAGCCCCATGTTTCCTTATTTGTGATATATTACAAAATCACTTCTCAACTCAGTGCCAGGACCATGCTTGGGGCAAAGGGAAGGTTTGTCAGGGCAGGACTCCTCCTCTGACTGAGGTATTCTTTTGTATGGTAGACAAACCTCCTTTCGTTTTAACGACTTTGACAAGAGGTGGGGGAAAGGCGTTCATCATTTCTCACAAAGGTCTCATTGACAAAAGCTTATGATTTTTGTTCGAAAGCACTTCCTACCAAACAGTAAGACTTTGAAGTTTATTCTTTGTTCAGTCATGCTTGTTATGGTTTCTCTAAGAAGCAAAAGAAGACAAAAAACCCCTACCACCTTTATGGTCAATTGTTTGTACATTAAAAATATAAGAATACTTTCGCTTTAAGGACCACAAGTCAAGTATCAAATTCTCCTTCAGAGTTGTTTGTATCACAGCTTCCACTGCTAGAACATAAAGTTAAGTAGCTGAGATCCAGTTCTCTATCTGTATAGCTTATTTCATTTGCATGTGTGTGTGTAAGAGAGAGAGAGAGAATGTGTATTTATTGGTGTTATTCAGCATGGAAAATGTGAGCACAGTTGTATAACTACCATCATCTCATTTTTTCAGATCTATGTCTTTTGATCCCCCAAGTTCATAAAATTTCAAGGGAATGTTTAAAATTATTCCTCCTGTGATTTTTCACTTGAATTACTTTTTCTTTTTTTGTATTATTTTGGACACTGCAACATTCTAACTCAAATATAAATTAATCTTAATGAAGCCAGCAATGTCACTTTATTATTTTTAAGATTCTATTTATTTGAGAGAAAGTGAGTGAGAGAGAGAGAGCACAAGCAGGGTGGAGGCGGAGAGGAAGAACGAGAGGCAGACTCCCCGTTGAGCAGGGAGCCGACATAGGGCTCCATCCCAGTACCCTGGGATCATGACCTGAGCGGAAGGCACAAGCTTCACCAACTGAGCCACCCAGGCACCCCCAGCAGTTTGTTTGTTTGTGTGTTTGTTTTTGGTACAAATTGCTGCAAGTATTTGCCATGTGTCTTAGGTCTGGTGACTTCTGTGGATATTTCACTTTCTTCCTGTCGCTAAGTTGTGGTGGTCTTAACAATTGTTTGTGTTGTTCCATCCACCTGGCCCCCAGCTGTCCATCGGTTTTATGAAACCTCAAAGCTCACAGCGTAGAATACAAACTCCAGTCCAGGAATCAAAGAGTCCTACAAAAGAAATGCAAATGCATGTGTCCTCTTGTGGCTCAAGGTGGAAGGCTGTGCCTCTGGTAGACACTTCATGAGTAATTTTATTTCAGACCACAGACATTATAAAATCACTACAGAAGATTTCCTGTAGCTTGACACTCTGCACCTTCAGCCAAATATACTAAATGTATTTTATTTCCTATTAACTTTCCTTTCATATTGAACTTTATATTGTAAACTACCTCCTTTTATTGTTATCCACCAAGGAGCGGTTTCTTGGCATAGAATGAGGGTGAAACATTGCCAAAGACATTTTTTGGCACAAGGCATCAATTAAAACTGATATGCCAACCTAGTGAAGAGAGATTAGAGCATTTCCCAGCACTGTTTTCTTGATTATTTCAGAACAAAGCAACAGAATTGTATGTGCTGCTTCTTTGGAGTGGATGTCATGTCTGAAATTATTCTTTTGAAGAAGGCACTCATATCGTCATTATCTTAGTGTTGTACTACCTATATTTAACACAATTCCTTGTGAAATCAATTGTTTTCTTCATCTCATGCTTTTTATTGTTTCTTTTCTTGTAGCTATTTTTAAAATTTGAAATGAAGATTAAAAGGAAAGTCAGTGCTGTTTTAAAATAGCTCTTAGTAAAAATACAAGATAAAAGATAGAAAGTGGACACGCTTAAGTATATTCAACCTTAATAATATATCTGTTGTGGAAAATGACCTCAGAATTCAAATACTAAAATAAGGCTTCTGGGGAAGTGTTAGGAGCAATGAAGGAATGGTCAGAGGGCAGTGTCTAGAGCAGTTCAAATATTAGGTTGTTTAAATTCATAGTAGATAATATCAAGTTCAGTCAAGACTATGTGGCTTTGTTGTCTTTTGCAATGCATTTTTTCATATCTTAGCACTGTGGAAGCTAGTGGAGTGTGGTGTGTTGGCTTGGGCTCTGAAGTCAGAATATCTGAGTATAGAGCCCAGGTTCATCATTTTCTAGTTGTGTGACATTTAGCCAGCTACAAACTTCTCTGTGTCTTCATTTCATCACTAGAATCAGCGGCAGTAATGGCAATTACCTACTGGAGTCTGGTGAGGAGTCAATAAGAAAATGTATGCAAAGCATGCAATGTGAACGATTACTACATCATGGTAGAGAAATCAGTGACTGCCTTTAGTCCTAAACTTCCTGGGATTTCTATTCATTAAGAAGTCTCCCTTACTTCAGTAGTGATCAAAACTATGCTCTGGAAATTGAAATTAACTTTCTTCTGCATTACACCAGCTGGGGTTATTTGAGGGTCATTCCACTGCAAAACAACTAGACTTTAGAGAAGGCTCACTGTAGAGATATTGATGGCCACACACAGTGTGGACTGGATCTGGAATAGAAAGAGAGTGGGGAGTAACTCTCAGGGCAAATGCTAAGGGTAGTGCTGCCATTGAAACATGGAGCTGGAGCCAGCTACAGAGGGAAGAAAGATAAATCGGAAATATTGGAAGACGGGACAGGAGTGCTGGGGAAGAGGCATGTGGATGACTCAATGGGAATGAATACAGACTGAGTACCTGTATATCTTATGTTCAGGTTGAGCAAAGAGCAATGCCCATGCACGAGGGACAACCAAGTTGACAGAATGATATATATAATGATATAGCCTGTCAATGTCAGCCAGACTCTGACATCCTTGGATATCTGTGCTTGAGCAATGGGCTTGTGTACAGAGTGTAATGGCTGAGATGGAGCTAATGCATAGACACAAAGCAAGGGTTGCTTCCCACCAAGACTAATTTGGCTACTGCTGGTGGATGGCAGACCTGCTAGCAATAGAGACAAGGCCCGCCCTCCCTTCTAGAGTCCAGTTCCTCCAGTATAGCAGTCAGCCATTTGGTTACAAGTTGGAAATGGCAATATTTCATCTTGGCTTGGATTGACTCATACTCAGCATATAAGTTTGCATTTTTTTGCACAGGGTGGCTCACCCATCACCACTCTCCAGGTCTCATAGAGTGTCTCATCTACTAGGACGGGATCCCACATGACATCACATTAGACAAAAGGATACTCTTTACAACAAATAAGGTATGGCAGTGGACACAGGGCCATAGATCCACTGGTGCTACCACATACCACACCATCCAGAAGGCACTGGATTGAAAGAGCATGGCACCATCCAGGTGCCAGCTAGAAAATGACGCCCTATGAAGATGGAGTTCCATCCTTCATGATGGCTTGGTTTGATAAGTACACATCTTTAACAAGTGTCTCATATACGGTGCTATGTTCCCAGTAGGCAGATTGCATGGGCTTGGCAATCAAGGGCAGAAGTAGGAGTGGTCCCATTCACATGCTTGGTGACCCATGTGGAGAATGTGTGCTTCCCGTCCCTACAACTTTAGGCTCTTTGATCTAGATATCCTGGGTTTCAGAAGGGATACTGCTGGCTGGGAAAATGCCTCTAAAATTAAAGCTAAAGATGTCATATAAGTTTGGCATCTTCATGATAGTCAACTGCAAGCACAAAAAGTCATTATCTTGAGGAGGTAAAACCATTGCTACAAAACAGGGTCAGGGAGGAAAATGTTTGCCACTGGGACATCTTTTGGTACCCTCACATCCAGTTTTAACTATACATGGCTTAGCACCACCACCACCACCAACAACAACCAACAAACTCAAGGGCTCAGACACCTCAAGGATGAGAATCTGTGTCACCCCACTAGGCAAGCCACCCAGCAGAAATGCTGAAGGAACGGAAAGAAGCCTAGAAGGGGTAACGGTGGAAAGACATGATGAGTATCAGTTACTGCCTCGGGACCAACCGTAGCAGCAGGGACTACAGCTAATGTCACTAACACTTCTTTTTCCAGCACTGCTAAGGCTGTAATGGGGTATGGGGATTTGGGGGAATGAGATGAATTTCAGTCTGATTCATTCCCTTACCTGTGCCAAGTACTCCATAATCAAGGTAACACACATAGTACGTGACCTAACTTCCAGATATCTCCATGCTTCAAGGATCACACATCCTTTTAGTGATTAAGAAAAAAAAAAAAAATATATATATATATATATATGGGCTTTGTTTCTTCTCAAACACAGGAAGTTGTCTTTTACCAAGTTTCCCTCTCAAAATGTTCTTGATAATCTCTTTAAGAAATAGTTACACATCGCTCAGATCAGTCAGTCATCCCCCTGGAGTCCGGCAGCTAGTTTGCACTTTGTAGGTCATCACTTAGTACTGGAAACATGGCTTCGATCATGTTCACGCCACCCCCTCTGCAAAATCTCTCTTAAGGCTCCACAGGCTGCAGGTCACAGAAAACTCTTCTCGACCTGGCGCACACAGTCAGGGGGATCTATCGGCTTCCATAGGGGAAGTCCATATCTAGGGAGGGCTTCAGAACTGATGAACTCTCCATTTGAAAATGTCATCAAGTACACATTTTCTTCTACTGCCTTCCTCTGTGTCCAAGGTGTTAGCTTCATCCTATGTCTCACTCGCTTCCATTCCCACTGCCCCCAACCCCATGGTCACAGAAGTCGGCCAGAAGCGATAATGCCACGTTTCCTCATTCTTGTTAAACAAAAATTGTGTCTGACCCAGCCTTCCAAAGAATAGTACCAAGACTCATCCTGACTGGTTGGCTGAAGTTACTTGTCTGCTCTAGAATGAACACTTTTGTCTCCCCCAAAATTCTGATGTTGAAATCTAATCCCCACTGGGATGGTATCTGGAGGTTGGACCTTTGGGAGGGGATGAGTTTGTGAGGGTGGAGGCTTTCTGAACAGGATTAGTGCCCTTATAAAAGAGACGCTGGAAAGCTCCCTCCCTACATCTGCCACATGAGAACATAGGAAGCAGACTCTCACCAGACACTGAATGTGCCAAAGCCCCGATCCTGGATTTTCAGCCTCCAGAGCTGTGAGAAATAAATTTCTGTCCTCTATAAGCCATCCAGATTCTGTAATAAAAGTCTGGACTGACTAAAACAATGCCTAACCTTGAACCAGTGGCTATGGCCAAGGAAGAATAGATTCTGACAGGCTGAACTAACCAGGTCCCACCTTTTGAGCTAGGGTAGGCTCAGTCTCACCCAAAATGTGCTGTGCTGAGAAGTGAACAAAGATAAACCTGGGAATTGTTAGGAAGAGAAAGTGGATGCCATACAGGAACCAGCAATGTTCACCAGAAGCACTTTTTTCCAAGCAAAGACAAGGCCCTCAACTTAGCTCCCCGCGAAGCCAAAAATTAAAAAAATAATAGAACACTGAACATTTACAAACAAAGTAAAACCAAAAAAATCTTTAAAATGAATTCTACACATGACTGTTGTTGGACTCCATGGGTGAGTCTCTGCCCCATCGAAGCTCCTTTGTGCCAGTTATTCCTGAACTCTATTGTGCATATGTGTCCATGGCCATCTTGTGAAAATGCTGGCTCTGGAGTGAGGCCCAAGACTCTGCGACTCTAATAAGCTCTCGGGTGATGTTGAAGACGCTTGTCTGGGGTCCACACTTACACAGCTCCTCTCCCTGTCTCCTGGTCCACTACCAAAGTGCTCATCCTGATTGCCTCTTCCAATTTCCTCGAATCCCGTGGAAAGGTACACAAGTTCCTAAAATGAAATGCTTGGCAGAATTTCAAGTTCACCTCCAAGAAAGACAAACTTTATGTTATTATGAGAAGAGTTTAACTTCTTCTTGTTTCTGATCTTTCCCTGAGTGAAACTATTACTTTACACTGGCATAGTCAAAGGAGTCCTTAAAGCGTCTTTTCTAAAAACAAAGGTGTGTACTTCCTCAGTGATGAGTTTAGCCTTCTACACAGCTAGAAGAACCAAAAATATTACTACCATTAAAAACTGCACAAAGACTTTAAAATGTAATTTTTCTGCACTTATCAGCTTTCAAAAATTTTGAGGTGTAGGCTCTAGTCTCAGTGAGAAGCTATAGGTGTGTGTATGCCTATATATATATATATCCATATACACACGTACACACATATATATGTACGCACGTGTGCATGCTTACCAGAACAAACTATGCCAACAGCTCATGATATCACGGTAATGTTTACTTCTCTCCTTCTCTCTCTCTCTCTCTCTCTCTCTTTTTGGAGTCTTTGGATAGATGGCCTGGGAACCTAAATGGCATTTATAGCAGTATTTCTATTTGAGGATGTATTTCAATTCTAATCAACCGACTTTACAACTGTTAAACACAATTTACCTATAGAGAAGACCAGCTCACGAAGGGAACTTCAGGACAGGCAGAATTGCCGCCTGCTTTAGTTGGGGGCAAAAAGGAGGGCCACTGAGCCATGGTAAGTGGAGTCTATAGTCAGATTTTCCCAGGGGAAGTGAGTTGGGAAATAATGTTAGTATTCAGCAATATTAGTTCTTGGTCATTCTGCTTATACTGTTTATCTAAAGCAAGCTCTTTGATATTTGATTCTCTTGCACTCCCGATCATACTTACTTGGCAACAGAGAAAAATATTTCTGGAAGAACCTCAAATTGGGAAGGGAATGGGCTTCAAAGGGAGAGCCTGCCATTGAATCTGGAGCCCGAAGAAATGCCTTTTCAGGTGTGGATGGCACTTCTTCCTTCATGAGCCTCTCATAGTGGTTCTACCTTTGTCTGTAATTAAAGGGCCAGAAGCTAGTTTTATATATAACTCAAGGCAATTGTAAAATATAAGTATATTTCCCCTGTGTTTAAATAAATGGAATAATTTGTCCCATAATCACATTGGTCTCTGTGAGCTCTTGAAGTTTTATTAAGGTGTAACTCGTGAGTCACACTATTACTTGGTTATTAAGCTGGAGTCTCATAGTACTTTTTAAAAATATGAATCCTAACTTTTGTAACTCTGAAGAATGGAAAGTTTTGAGGACACACTACTACGGAAATCATAAGGTCCTGGGGCATATCCCTCTCGATCTGAGCATAACCAATGCAGCACTGACCATGTGTTAGAAGAAGAGTCAAGAGGCAGGTAAGAATGCAAGCTAAGAACATGCACAGTGAAGTTGGACCATCTGGGTGTAAATCCTGGCTCTGTCACCTACTGGCTAGTCTCAATGTCTTGCTAAAGGTACCTAAAGTAACTATACCCCAGTTTCCTCTGCTAGGAAACCAGAAAGAATGATAGCACCTTCCTTAGAGATGTTGGTAGAGTAAATGAAGAGGAAGCACTCAATAAATGTCAGAGATTGTTATCACCATGGTTCAGTGGTTCTCAACTGGGAGAGTTTTTACCCCTAGGGGACATCTGGCAATGTTAGGAGACATACTTGAATGTCAGGACTGCAAGTGAGGGCTGCCACTGGCATCTAGTGGGTGGAGGCCAGTGATCCCACAAAACGTCCTCCAATGAGCAGGGCAGCCCTCCATCACCACCACCACCACCAAAGAATTATCGGAAAAAATATCAATAGTGCCCAGGTTGTGATGCCAGGCCACAGCACAAAATGTGTCTTATATATCAAGTATACAATAAATGAGCAAACACTGCAACAACCTATACTCTAAACCTCCTTCACCTTATTCTCCACATAGTAGGAAGCATGGTTTCCCTCTTTGAAGTATAATAGAAAACAGTGCGTATATCACCGATGAACAACTCAAAACTTTCCCAAACTAAACACTCCCATGTAACTAGCTCCCGGATCAAAAGTTAGTACATTACCAGGACTCCAGTTACGATCTTCCCTAAAAACACTCATTTTTCCTGACCTGAATCATCACAGAAAATTTTTGTGCATTAATACTCTATAAACACGGCATGATACCTACATTACGTATTTTTTTGTGACTGAATTTGTTGCTCGCATATTGTAGTTTTGAGGTTCGTCTATATTATGGCAGGTAGCTCCCATCAGTTCACTCCCACTGCTATGCAGCATTTCACAGCACTTCACACCAGAAACTCTACTACACTTCAGATGCATTTTGGTAGCCTTCAGATTGAGGCTGTTATGAAGAGCGCTACTGTGTACATTCCAGTACACATCTTTTGGTGTACAAATACATGAATTTGTGTAGGATATATACAGCCGAACTTTTTTAAAGAAATAGAAAACCCAGTCCTAACTTTCCATTAGAGTCCAAGTAAAATCCAAAGTCTTTTACGTGGACACACTTCCTAGTTCATCTGAGATACTGCCCACTGGTGAATGAGTGGCATGACATCTGTCTTCACTCTCGAAAGTGTTCCATTCTGGACAATGAGGATGTCTATTATCCTGTATACAGCATCTTGCCTAATCTTCCCCACTTACTTTCTGACTCTTTACCTGCAAATCTCCATTGCTCACTCTGCCTGACCACACAGCTGTCTTTCTGGTTTCCCAAACATGCCACGCATTCTTTATGACTCAATGCCTATCATATGCACTCATTTCTCTACTCTGGGAGTAGTTGGAATCTCCTCATCTTTCAGATCTGAGTTGAAATGTCAACTCCCTGGAGCAGCACTATCTGGTCTGGTTATGGACATTCTTCATGTTCTTCCCTGTCTGCATTTCCTATGCCTTTGCACTCTTTCCTCCACAGTATTTATCACACTATGCCATTTTTTATGTGTATGTGTGACTGTTTATTCTACTCTTGGAAGGGAACTATGTGGGATGAGCAGCAGTAAAGCAGATTATGAAGATTGGAAAGGCCAGAGCGAAAGAGCCACATACAAATCACAGCTCTTCCACTTTTTAACTGTGAGACATGGGGCCAGTCAGGTAACCTTTCTTCTGTACCTCGATTTCTACATCTGTAACATAGGGATAATTTATTTAGTGCCCACCCCATGATGTTGTGAGAATCATAATAAAATCTAACAAAAGTTAATAAAAGGAAAAGACTTAGAACAGTGCCTGGTGAAGACTAAGTGCTGGATATTGCCTATCATTACCCTTATCTAGTTCACCAAGGTCACTGTGTTATTAAGAGGCAAGGGAGGCACTCAAGTTGGCATTCACTGAACCGTAACATCTTTCCTCCCTCTGCTAATGGGGCCCACACTCCAGAAGGGACATAACCTGTGTTTTTTATTGTCGGATGGTTCCAGGAAAATGTAAGATCATCTTGAGTCACCTAAAAATATTCATTGACTAAGGTTGGACATGGAAATGAAAATAAAGCAGATAGGTTAGAAGTTTAAGCATCCAATTCACAAACAAAGCCAAAAAAGAATCGCTTCTCACCAACTACTCCACTGACCCCTAGACCAAGTCAACCAAGTCATGATCATGTCTCCTAGACTAATGTCGAAGATTCTTCTCCCTCCTTCTCTCCATTCCAGTCGATTCTCTGCACAGATTTAAACTTTTAAAATGCAATGATAAGATGTATCACTGCAGTGCTCAAACCCTCAGATGACCTCCTTCCATCAAATCACAATATGGTCAAAGTCTTTGCCAGAGCTCCTCAGGTCTGCTTGTTTCTCCCTCTTTGACTTTACCTCCTTCGGCTTTCCCAGGCGCAGAGTGAGGGGCAGTGCGGGCGTGTCCTTTGCTATTCCACAAATATGCCAACGGCGCTCTCCAGAAGGCTTTGAGATACCTTGTTCCCTCTGCTTGGAACAATCCCCTCTAGATATCCACCTGACTCTTCAGCCAGGTTTCTACTCAACTGTCAGGACCTCAGAGAGGTCTTCCCTGGCCACCCTACCTAAGATGGCACACCTCACCCCGTAGTCCCTTCCTCTTGTATATTCTTCCTTATTGTACCTATCACCTGAAAAAGACAGACATATTTGGTTTTTATTGTCCATCTCTACCTCTAAACTATAAACTCCATGAGAGTAGGCACTTGATTTGATTATCTACTGAAGAGAACCTCAGCTGGCATGTCGTAATGACTTTTAAAAGGGATAGGGAGTCACTGATTATCATAATATTCATTAATAACCACCACAGTGAACTCATCTGAACACATGTTGTCTGGTAGCCTCTAAGCGGGGTGCTTTTATGCATTACCTAATTCAGTTCTGCTCTTGAATGAGTGCCCCTACTCGCCCTCTTTTACGTATCAAGAAACGGAGAATGGGAAAGGTAGGTGATTTGCTCCAGTAACACAGGTAGTAACAAGCAGCCTGGGACTTCACTCACATCATTGCTTGATTCCAGAACTCTTCATTAGTACACTCCTATGAAGCACCAATGATAAACCCCAAATAATTCCATTTTTTTCCTTAGGTCCAATTATAAATGTGATGAAACAGGCATAATTGTAAAAGCATATCTGACCCCCATTTTCTCCTTTATTTCACAGTAAAATTGCTAGTTACCAAAAGGCAGGCAGTGACTTGAATTTTTGTGTCATAATAATTATCAGAATGAAGGGAATTTGAATGTAGCAGAGAGGGCCAAATTCCGAATTCTCAGCATAAGAGACTCTCGCTTTCAGAAAGAGCCTTGAATTTATCTCCATTTTAATGTCTTCCCACATTTTAAAATATTAGTTGAAAAGGGGGATTTGAGAGGGCAGCAGAGCCAAAATAAACATTCAACACACTGTTATACTAGATTTTTATTATCCTCCAGCTCGCAGGCGCCTTTGCTGCTGTTGCTCCCTGTCCAGCGGCTGGTGAATCAGTGGTTGTGTCTGAAAAGGAGACAAATAGGATGGAAAAAATATCCATTTCTCTGTCTGCGTGTGTACTTTAAAAGGCAGTACAGTTGCATCATGCACTTACGATAACAAAGTGTTAAAAAAAATGGTTAACATGCTGAATTAATTTCACTTTTTTATACCACTGTGACACGTTTTTTTTTATTTGTTTGTTTTTGTGCACCAGACATTTATATTTTCATATTGTCATGGAGACTGAATGTGATTCAAATAATTCTGCACATTACTATGGAATAATTTGTCATCTGTGCAGTCATTTTTTTAGTGATATATACTGTGGATAGAACGGATTAAAGAAGCAGGCTAGAGAGGGTGTATTTATGCAATGCGACAAGCACATACACAAAGAGGGATGATGTAATAATGTAATTTAGAGGTTCTGGCAAGTGTCTGGGTGGTAAGCCATGACTACAGCCGACTCTCAAAAGCTGGGCTGCCTGCTTCTGGGGAAATATCTTATTTATGTTTTTTCAAGAAATACTGGGGTTAAGATAGGATTCGCTCAAGGCTAATAACTGCTAATCCTCTGGCACTGCAAGACATAAAGATATGCATGCAAGTCCTCAATTTCCCCATCTGTAAATTTGAACTTCGTTATAAAATGTAAACTTTCTTCTCTAAAGATGAACATGATGAAGCTGAGGAAGGAAGCAGCCCCTCTATCCATCAGCCACTGAGAGATCTCTGAAGCAATGTCCGAATCCCCCTTTTCACCTCCCAGTTGATACCCGGGAGAAGCAAGACCATTCAGTTGTTGGGAATAAGCAGCATATTCTACGACCGAAGTGAAATCCATTTTGGGGAGGCTTTCTACTTACGAACTTGGATTAAAGTAGCAGAATGCCTTTTGTTTTTCTGCCATTGTTTCTTTTAGATGGTAAGGTTTTATTTGAGAATAATTTTAGATTAATAGAAAAGGTGAAAATACAGTGCCGAGTGATTTTACCCAGATTCCTTAGTTATTATTCTCTTACATTGCTATGAAATTTGTCCAAACTAAGAAACTAACATTGGTACATTAGTATTCATTAATCTTCAGTCTCTATTTGGGTTTTATCAGTTCTTCCATTCATGTCCTCTTGCTGTCCCACGATCCAATTCAAGATATCTCATTGCATTTAGTAATTCTTTAATTCCTAAAATGAAGGCGGGGCATGTGGTAGAGTGTAGAGCCCGATGGATTGGACAATCAGGACCCAAGCCCCTAGACCTTGCCTACCAGTGAGGAGTGGGGGACCTTGAGCTATATAACCTTGTGGCACTTCTAAGCTCCCCGCAAGCTTATTCTCTGCAAAATGAGAACCAAGGACGCCACATATCAGCCAGAGGACAGGAAAACGATACGTTTCCTTTGCAGGATTTGCCTGAAAGAGTTTGTGCCACCAAGACACTGCCCAAGAAAAGGGATTAGGGAAGCTCTCCTCAATTGCCAATTTTATTTTATTTTATTTTTTAATCTTTGCCTTCTCTTTATTATTTTTTCTCTTTATTCTATCTCTTGTAGTCAATGGCCAATTTTAATTATCTACCTATCTATCTATCCATCTATCAAACTCTGCAAAAAGGTTGATGTTGCATGGGAAAACAAGGACACCTAATCCTTTGCAAATCTTAAACTCTGAAGGAATCTACCCGTGAGCAGACATTTGAATGGCCTTGAGGCAGAAAGAAAGGGAGGGGATCCTGCCCCCAGAGGAGATGCCTGGAGACTCAAACCTGTGAGCTACTGTGTGTCTCTTTCCTCCTACCGCTCCTTAGCACCTCCCTGCCTTCTGCCTTTTCCAGCAGCCTACTCTGTTCCTGCCTGCTACAGTTTCGGCAGTGGCCCTCTCCCTCAGCAGGACACCAATCCTGCAAGCTAGCAAAGGCCAAACAAAACTGGGACTCACAAATATGTAACTGTTTTCCTTAGCTCATGGCATAAATCAAAAAAAAAGAAGAAGAAGTAAAAAAAAAAGAAAAGAAAGAAAGAAAAAAAAGAAAAAAATTCTGTTAGCACAGGGCTCAGGAGTGTTTATTTTTTTGCCAGCTGCAACATGCTACCCTCACAGGGGATCACCTAAAACCAGTTATGGTTTAGGTTGGAGGGGAATGTCAAACTTAAGCTGCAGGCTTGGCCTCTCTCAATGAATTACGACCTTGTCAAGAACCTATTTTTTTAAATCAATGCAGGTTTTCTATCAAATCAAATACCTGCACACTAAATTATATTTTTGGTGCCAGGCTGGCTCTCCAATTTTTTTTTTCCCTTTGCTAGTTTTTTCCAGCCTCTTCCCCCACAACTCCCCCCTCTCCTTACCGTGATACAGACAGTTTTTGTCCATAAGAAGAAATTGAAAAGCAAGCCCTACGTTTGGGGGGAGAGAGGGGACTGTCCTTTGTCATCCCATGTGCATACACTACCACCGTTTAGAAGCTATCTCAGCTGAAGTAACAGAAGTGCTCCTACAGTAACAGAGTCAAGAGTGTCCTTTGGGATCATCTATCCAGTAGCGGTGAAGACATTTGCTTTTGAAAGAAAGATGTTTGTCCCTTTTCTTTTTAAAAATTGTTCATGGAAGTGGACGTGGAAGGGGGTTGGGGAAGCTTCAAGTGCTGAAATAAAGAGTTAAACATTTAGATCATCTTTTAAGTACATTTTGAGACATCCCTCCCCATCATGTGACTTGATAAATGTAACAGATTTTAGGGAATCAAAGACATTTTCTTTCTTCCTCCTTCCCTCCCACCCTTTCTCTTGCTTCCCATTCTTCCTTTCGTTCTTTAATTATTTCTTTTAAACGGGGAAAGACTTTTCTGCCCTCAGCTCCTGTTCTTCACGATGGGTTAGTACCTAATTTGGGGAGCGAGTTTGTCTCCTAAGCTGGTAGCTTAGTGGAGACGACACTGGAGTAGGAGCTGTCTGCCCCTATGACTCCCGGTGGGAGTCCTCCCAGCAGAGGCCTAAAGTACCTCTTCTGAAATTGTGGCAAAGATAATTTTTCAATAATGGGAATCCCCATGTATCAAAATCCACTTAGGGCAAAGCCACGGACGCATACAGTTTAGTGTTGGCACCAGAGGCAGCCCCTTTACATGGCCCGGAAGTCTTTATTTGGTGGTTTTTCAATTAAATGCCGCATATACTTCAGGGCATATGTAAAGAATCCTCAAATGAATTGCAAACTGTTTTCAATAGCAACTCCAATGGATAAAACACGGACAAGGAAATCCCAACCAGCTGCGTTTGAGTCTTCGGAACCCAAAATCAAATAGTTTCTGGCTGACTCTGGATATTTCTGATAGGCTGTCATGGTGCCAACACTGTCTTTTCTGCACACTGAATGGCTGGTTTGGCAGGGATTCCTACCCTCTCGTTTCTCCCCACCTAATTCATCTGGGAGCTACTGCCTCAGTGTAACCTTTGCTGAAGTAGGCACACATCAAAGTTTCTCAGTCAGGCGAGTCTTGGCGGTGAGAAATTCAAGGTGTAAAGACATATCAAGAGTCATACTGGATGGGAAAAACAAAGGACGGATAATCTTTCACAAACTAAAGCCAAAAAGCCAAGACACACCGGTATTTGAGACAGAAGCCCAGGTGGCTAGGGCCCACCTGCTTGGACCATCCTTTCCCCGCATTCGTAATTCAACTGGACAAACATGTCACAAAAATACTCAAGTTTCTTTGTAGCTGTTATAGGATACAAATATGAATAGGATGGATCCTGATCAGAGAAAGCTTGTAGGCTTTTTTTTTTTTTTTTAAGATTTTATTTATTTATTTTAGAGAGAGACAGCATACGCACAAGTAGGGGGAGGAGCACAGGGGAAGGGAGAGGGACGGGGAAAGAATCTCAAGCAGATGCTGTGCTAAGCAGGGAGCCTGACTCGGGGCTCGATCACACGACCCTGAGATCATGACCTGAGCCAAAACCAAGAGTCGGACTGATCCATCCAGGTGCCCCAGAGAAAGCAGTATCACCAGTGATAATACAAAATAGACTAGAGTCAATGAGAAGAGAAGACAGGATACTTTTGAAAATAGACTAGCCAAAACCAAGAGTCATGACCTGAGATCATGACCTGAGCCAAAACCAAGAGTCGGACTGATCCATCCAGGTGCCCCAGAGAAAGCAGTATCACCAGTGATAATACAAAATAGACTAGAGCCAATGAGAAGAGTGGACAGGATACTTTTTGAAGCTCAGCACCCACTTACCTCCTCCTACTACTTCTTGAGTAAAACACCCCGATTACCCCTTGAACACTCAGTCCATCTGATTTGGATGGACTTAGTCTTAGTCCCATTTCAGGGATGGGCCCTGATTTGTCTAAGCCAATTAATGAATCCCACCCTCCTGGTTTCAGTGACTAGATCAGAGATGGGGTTAAGATCTATTTCTCAGTAATGAGAAACACAGTGTGTACATAGACTACAGTCCAAATCTAAGAGGAAGAGGCCTGTAATTGGCTTTACGTACACACGCACGTGTGTCCGCACGCACATACACACACACACACGATGCAAAAAAATATAATCAACAGGACTTGGAGACTAATTGCACTGGGGAGGGGACAGAAGAAAAATTAGGAATTTTTGCTGTTGTTGTTTTTGGTTTTGTTTTTATTTTTATTAGGTGAACCAAATCATGTTCTACCCAGGCATCTATGATAGGGAAAATAAAAGTGAATATGCATTCCATAAATACAGCAAATTTTTTAGGTAATAAAGACAGGTATTATATCCAGGGAAGTTTTATTACATTAGAAGACACTGGACACTGAGTTCCCTCATTTTATGGGGTCTGCCTAGGGTCATTCTCACACTGATTCTATGCATGAAACTGCCACTGAGCACTCCCTGGACAAAAGTATTCCTATAATCTCTTCTAGCCTTTGGATTTCTAATTCTGATTTTTCCGGGGGGAACAAATCTCACTTTGGAAACTGACTATGAAGGAAGATAGTACCCCGGGATAATTCCTAACCCCTGTGAGATTTCAAATCCCCGTAAATCAGGGGACACCAGAAGACACCACTGCCTACCCGAACTGAAAGAATAACTCCAGTCTGCTCATAATTATCCACATTCTATTTCCACTTGGGACTTGGTGCTTTTGAACCACCATGAATATAAGCATCACACAGTCATATATTATTTCTATTCTGGGACTTTTATTGAAAAGGAAAAAAAAAATGGATTGCTGACTTTGGCTGCTTGGCACCAAGAGCAAGGCAGTGAAGATAAACTTAATTTTATTATAATCATTATTAAATAAAGATTTGGGAAAACAGCAAGAGTATATTTGTGATAGAAATTATAAGAAATTTATGTAAATAACCATGTAGATTTTATACATCCCTTAGGCTCCAACGAATATTCCAAATCCCTACTGCTCCTTTGAAACTTGATTTTTTTTTTCCTTTTTTGAGGGCTTATCAATCCTGGGGTTCTCATTAAATTGGGCCTAAATTGAAAAAGTATTTTTGAGATGAGAAGCTGGCTTTAATCATCAAAACATTTGTTTACAAAGGGATGCTCTTTCTTTTCAAAAACTAGGCTTTTAAATTCCAAATTATGATTTTGTTTTCTTTGCAGCACCTAACCAACTAACATTTTCCTACTGTCTCTGGGAGCTGAGGTATTATGTTTCCTGCTCACAAAACAGTGTATCAGCTTAGCACAGTGGAAAGAACACAAGGTCTGAATTCAACCGTTTTAGTGCCAATCCTCCTGCTCTTCTTATCGATTTGTGGTATTAAAACAAGTTTCATCATTTGACTCCCTGTAAAGTAAGGGTTATTGATATTCATTATGGCCACCTCAAAAGGCTGTTGTAAACATCAGGTAAGAAAATGCACAAGAAAATGAAATGCAAATGACAAACTATTGTAGACTCTTCAATGTTTAAGACATACTACACACTGATTTAAGGGCCTGGAACTTGGCTCAAAGGTAGGACCTTAAGAAATCAAGATCCAAACAGCAGTCTAGAGGGGGAAATAGCTACATAGTATAATATGATAAGGGCTAGGAAAAAAAAAATCTCAGGAAAGCACAGAAGTAGGACATCAAAAGCACATCAGACAGAGAAGGTGATACCAGAGCTGAAGTCTGAAGCTTTCTTCGCCACCCCATTACCTCTTTAGAAATTGAATTCCAGGGAATCAGCAATGGAGGATTCCACTGCCTGGTTTTCCTAGCACAAAAGCCAACGTGCTTCATTAATTACACAGACCGATTATCTACCCAGCCAAATCTCCCCAACCCCACCCTACCCTCCCACCAGTTAAGTGTTCAGCCCCACAATTTTGTGCAATGGGGAAGGTTTCTTAAGCACAGGGAAATTGCCAAAATGCAATTTGAAGTCCAAAGGAGTAATAAAGGTAATATTTTTCCTCTCTTTTGCAAAAGCACACTGATGTGTTCTTAATTCTCTTGCCATTTTGTATTAGAGCACGGATCCTTAGCATCCAGAAGTTATTTGACTTAAAGACATTTGTGGCTTCAGGTTACTTTCCACATTCAGGCCCAAAGTTGCTGGCTATTACGTACACTACACTTGGACTGGCCTCCAGGATGAGAGCTGACTCTGGGAGATAACGTACTTGTATTAAAACAGAGTGTTAGAAAAATGGGGTGCAACACACTTGTAGGTACAAATGCAGCTCTTGAGATATATCGTCTTTAAAGGTGTATTTTGGTAAAACTTATTCAATTGCTTGTTATATACTGGGATTTACTTGTAGTAATACAGAATCATCAGATCATTGCTATTTCTCCACTCCATCTGGTGTGTGAGTTACTTTATAAAATTCTAAGGGAAAAAGAAAAAGAGAAAGAAAAATCCGCTCCCACCCAAGTTGCAAGGGTCACTGGTTTATTTTACCTGGTACTAATATCAACTTTATGGCACATTTTTGCCTGCTTTAAAAAAAAAAAGAGTAGCCTGTATGAATCTATCCAGTATATTATTTATAGTGTTGTGGGCAGATCTCTTTATGATAAAAATGTAAAACCTTTCTGTAAAAATTCCTTGTTTTAAATAAAAGTACTCGTTTCTCCCCAATTTAGATCAGCTCTTATTTTGCTCCGTAACTACTAAACCTTGAAAGTGTCACTGACACTAATCAATAGACCAGTCTTCAGCATGCATTTTAAAGTTATGCTTTAAATCCACCTCTGCAATGGCAAAAGGACTTTCCCCCCCGTCTGGCTAATTAACTGATACGACACTAATCCTTTGCACATCTGGTACTAAATGTTTGCTCACATGGGTCCCCCAGCGAGGAAGTGTGGCCAAATAGCGACTTTGAGTGTGCTTGATTTCACTTTAAAATCTTCACTCTCTGGGATTAAAATCTTGAGATAAAACATCTGGATTTCAATGGTGTCCCCAGGGAACGAAAGTTATAGTTCTATAGAATACATATTGCACATAATATGGTCTTGTTATTTCTACATTAGCACTACTCCAGCCGGTACCCGCCGTTAGCTTGTCAGTCTCCTGACACGTCATTAATAAACAGGTAATTTCATAACTGATTTCCACCTAGTGTCATGTTGAAAACCACCTGGGTTTTCGTTTTCACTAACATTAAAGGGATAGGCTAGAGGGAGGCCGTTATTATTAAACTGGGACTAATCTAACTGAATAATGGATCAAATCAGTGAAAACAAATGCATATGCAGAAGGATAAAAAAAAATTTCCAGGCCAACGGACAGATCTGGATCCACTCATCAAAATGTGACTGTTCCTTCCCCTTCCTCTCAACAAATGGACACGTGAGGAATTATTCCGAAACTATGCCCACTGCCTCCAGGAAAGTTCCAAAAAAATACCAAGGAAGCAACCGTTAGGGGAAAATCTGTACTTTTAAAATTGTGACCTTGAAATTAGGTCTATGCCATGCTTATGTATTCACTGAATTTTAAATGAATACTGCATGTTATGTGCCATTAAAGATTAAAAACATGAATACTGCATGTTATGTGCCATTAAAGATTAAAAAAAATGGCAAGGTGAGCCATTGCCACTGTTGGCTTACAGATCCAGCCAAATGTGTAGTGATGGACAAGAACACTGTTAAATGTAATTGAAAATGATAACGGGGATATAATCCACACCTTGCCTTATGCTAGGCTTTTTAAAAAAATCCGGATGTTATCATCTTATTAGCATCATTCCTAATGGAAAGTAGTTGAGAATTGCTATGGCCTGCCTTCACATCATCAGAAAGGGGTCTATCTAGTGGTTTTTTATGATGCCTCTCAGTTTTGTGATGTATTTCTGGAGAAATTTTTTTGCTTTCTTCATGAATCAAGGCTAATAATTTAATATCATGGTCTATGACTTCTGTTCATGTGAAATTTCAATCACAACATGGAACCCAATGAATGTAGAGTATTATTTTAGCATTTACTACATTCTGCCCATTCTTATTTAGCAGACAGAAGAAAAAAGTCGTGTGTCGCCAACTTCTCTTTGACCTTCCATTCCGTTTGCAACTTCATAATGATCTGCTTTTCTTCTTCTGGTCCAGTTTGTAAAAGGATGGATAACACAAAATCTACTCTTTAGTGGCTTAGGAAAAATCCTGAGTAGAAACAGGGAAATTAAAAAATGTGATGCCAAAATTTCTTAAGTTTTATATTTTCATAACAAAAATTATAAGAAATAATTCAGTTTATATGTAAACATTGAATCTCACTAGTCATTCGCTACAATATATGTAGTGAGGAATTTGAACGTATCAATTGTACCATCTCTATTCTATTGTGGAAAAAACAGAAACAGAATAAAGGTAATTGTCTGATGTCAGTCATTGCCTAAAGTCTGTCACAGAGTAATGGTGGAGCCACGATAAGAACTTGAATGCTTCCAATAAAGGAATACTATATCAAAACATAAAACTATCTGAACCATACTTCCTCTTTCAACTCATGCTTATAGGTTATTTAAATGCTTTCTACGGCATTGAGTCTTCATAGGTCTTTCGGAGGGCTTTTGTTCACACTCAAAATAATACAAGCCATTAAATGATAAACTAGTGAAAGGAAGCAACATTTCAGGCGCAAAAGATGCACCAAAATATGTATCAAATTTACTTGAGCCCTTCCCTAATTGCAGCTGATTTTGCACCCCAGACCAGGAGATAGTTGGCAATGTCTGGACACATCTTTAGTTGGCACAAAAGGGTTGGTGGGTGTGGATATCTAGTGGGTAAAAGTCAGAGAAGCTGCTAAGCATCCTAGAATGCATGACATAGCCCCCACAACAAAGAATTACCTGGCCCCAAATATCAGCAGTACCAAGACAGAGAACTCCTGGTGTATGAAGACTCTTGGCTAGGGGCATTGATAAAGCTACCAGCTTTTGAGACATTAACAACCAGCAAGGTTTCTATAAGGTGGGTATATTTCATCTGAGCCCCACATTGTTCCATTCCCAAAGCAAAATGTTACGCTCTTCGAAATCTCCAGGGAAGCTAGCAGCATAAAGCTTTGGGTGAAATGTAAATTTCTTAAAATATTTATCCATCCATAAGTGGCTACATTTTTGACATTATTATAGGGTTTCTCAGTGTTCCATTTTATTAAAAAATATTTATTTGGTTTCTAAGATTACTGCTTTTCTGACCACAGAAAATTCAATTACTGAAAACTGCAGCTATCAAATTGTTGAAAATAAATAGCCTTTTATCCAAAGCTGGCAAAGACTGGTTAGCTTTTAATATGTAGCCATTTAAAAAAAATAAAATAAAAATAAGAAAACATTTCCATTGCAAGCTGATGGACTGCACAGTCAGAAGGCAAATGGTCTTTTGCATCATCAGGTTTTATTTAAAATAGGATGAGAAAGGAGTGGGGGGAGGTTTAAGAAAAGAAGGCACCGTAAGAGTAATTCACCATTATTTTTCCTCTTTTGTTTTACAAGACAGAAGAAATGTGAGCCTTTTTGCCAGTGGAAATCACTTTCTCCTGCTTTCTCTCTGTCTCGGTTTGAAATGTTTAGTAATATACAGGAAATGTGGTAAGTGAGATCTACAAACGTGGGCTTCCAATATCAAGGCTAATTATGTGCTAAGCAATGAGGACGGCAGCAGCATTGCCAGGGAACCACAAAGGAGGCTGAGATGGGATGCCTAGATCTAGTTCTCTCATTTGCTTCTTGTTTGCATTTTAATCTACACTTTCTTTTTTTTTTTCATTTCTAAAAAGAACACTTGTCCACGTTTCCTCAGTGAAAACCAATCAACCCACAAGAAGAGGTAAACTGAAAAACTGAAAGAACCACACTGTGAATAAAATCACAGAGATTTTATATAATATATAATTTTATATATAAACATGTGCCCATCTCCAAATTGCTGTTCTGCCACCACTGAACATGAATCTGGGCTCTCTCTTACTTGAGTGAGATTGATCTGCACACAATCAGAGCTAATTTTTATAGTAGGCTAGGTAAAACATCACTGGGAATTCGATGCTATTGAGAAAATTGATAATGCCTATGTCAATAATCCAGGGCATCACTCATCCCCTTTCAGACAATTTGCTGAGAATTACTGAGGTTGTGTATTAGAAGAAGCTCTTGACAGATGGGAATCAAGAGACAGAGTTTTGCCTGCTGTGCTGCTATGAAGCAGTAAGTCATTACGCCTCAAGGAGACACAGCTCCTTAATCTGTGAAATGAAGTGGATGGGACAGGGTGTCTAGGGCCATGTCTACCTCTATGAGTCTTTGCTTGTTTGAACAGGCTTTGAGTCTGTTCTCCCAGGGCAGTAGGAGCTCTGAGCTAAAGACATGCCACCACTAGCAAGAAGCATTGTTGTTTAAAACTTGAGATTCTGCGCTTGTGCAAAAGCTACTTCCAATGATGGTGAAAATGTGAGAATATTCTTGGCCATTTTATCCTCACAGGAAGTACTCCCTTAAAACAAAAGTATAAATGAGGATGGGTGATGCTAATCACAGTCTTGGAAACTGCGACTTTCTTTATACATAAGAGTCACGCACAACACGTGTTTAAATGGGGTCAGCCTGGGTACTGGTGGCAGAAAGTACTCTCTCTCTCTTGCTCTCCCTCTCTCTCTCTCTCTCTCTCTAATACACACACACACACACACACACACACACACTCCACCCAGAAGCAACTCTTCTTCTAGGAGGGTGGGAGGGGACTGGCAAAGAAGGTTTAACCACAGTAAGCATATGGTGTCCGTGACAAAGCACACGGTACCTAGAAAAGACAGAACCACCGCTGTGCAGTGGTCAGGCCGGGGCTGAGCAGGGAAAGGCTGACTTCATGAGGAGTTCCCTAAAAAAGTAAAAAAGAAAACATAGCCTCTCCCTCTCTGTTTTCTCGTCTCCCTTGGTTAGGAGAGAACCACAGGCTCCCAGTTTTTACTGTCTGGTTTTGTGGTCTTATTGAGGGCTAACGTGACGACAGACAATAATGGCTCTGGGGCCTCCCATTTTGAAAATTCTCTACTATTTTTCTTAATCCTACTTACTACATTATAGCTGTGGGTGCTGAATAAAAGGTACTACTTCTCACAGCTAATCTCTGTTTGAACCATTCCTAGTTTGTTAGAGACCATGGCTGGAAAAGCCATATCTGGAACTTTTTTTGTCAAGTCAGAAAGATGAGCAGGGAGCACAGTGTATTCTGGGAACTCAGCCTGGGTGGAAAGAATGATGCTTTCATGAATTTTTTAAATTATAAAACTGTGAGTTCAGAACGTACCTCCATGATTCCGCTGTCATTGGGTTGTCTATACCAGCCCCGTGGCTCAAGATGAGGGGCTGATATCTTCCTGTCAAAGGGCAAAGGGCATCAAAGGATGGAATTTAAAACATCTTTAAAGAGCACAGGGTCAGCAGATCTTTGTTAACAGCTTCTGTTAGCAGACCTGCCAACGGGTACCCCACGCTTCTGGTGGGGCAGCTGTGCCTGATGACAGACCGCTCTGTGAAGACGGGACCTAACGGCAGACTCTCCCATCAAGGCAGGACTTCCGAAAGGATGGAATGAGGGAACGAGGCTCCATATTCAAACTCTTCTAAGCTCTAAATAAATGAGTGGCTGTGACTCCTAGCTGATGATCATGATTATAATGCTGACCCCACAGAGTTTTAGAGTTAATGTCTGATTCAAACATTTTATATAATGTGACATATCCAGCAAAACCTCAAAAGCACTAGGCAGATTAGGAAAGTCGGGGAGGAAGGGTAAGTGTTTGTCAAACAAGTTCAGTTAATGGAAGAAAAGACTTTAAACCTAGATTTGTATTCACTAGAAAGCAAAATTATTAAAATAATTGTCAGAAATGACAGATTGGTGGGCAGACTAATTGATGAATGGATACAACATGCTATTAAATCAGAGCATAGAGGATTTTTAGTGCAATAAAATACTCTATGATACTATAATGATGGATACATGTTATTACACATTTGCCCAAACTCACGGAAATTACAACACTAAGAGTGAATTCTAGGTAAACTACGACTTTGGGTGACTATCATGCGTCGATGTAGCTTCCTCAAATATAACAGATGCACCACTTTGGAGCACTGATAGTGAGGTAAACCATTCATGTGTAAGGGCAGAGAGTATATGAGAAATTTCTAGACCTTCCTCTCAGTTTTTCTGTGAATGAAAAAAGGCTCTAAAAAATGCAGTAAAAAAAAAAATCAAAGTAGGCTATCTGCACCATTTAGACAAAACCCAAATATTGAAACAGAGGTATGTAAGACCCCTTGACATCTTCGATGCACACTGGCAAATCCAAGTAGAGTCTTCAGGCTGCAGAGAGGAATGTGTGTAGGTAATAGATTGAAAAGGACCACATAAATTAAAGTCACCAGAAAAAAGGAATTAAATTCTTTCTTTTTTAAAAGATTTTATTTATTTATTTTAGAGAGAGCATGTGTGAGAAAGAGAGAATGAGCAGCGAGAGGGAGAGGGAGAAGCAGACTCCCCTGCTGAGAAAAGAGCCCAACGCGGGGCTCGATCCCAGGACCCTGAGATCAAGACCTGAGCTGAAGGCAGAGGTTTAATGGACTGAGCCACCCAGGTGCCCCAAAAGGCATTAAATCATCATTGTCCTTTGCCTAAGTGACATCACTTTTGCATTAATAATGGAAAAGAAATACTTTTCCATTTTAAGAATGAATATATTAGTTTCATGCAATTAATTATGCTTAAAAAAAAATCCAGCTCAGTTTGACAAATTCATTGGTCATTTACTGTGTGCCAACCATAAAGTCTGTAGTGCACTAGAATTCAAAGATCAATGACAATTGTCCTCAAAGAAGTCTCCTCTTATAGGAATGCCAGTTGTATTGTTCTAATTGTTCCTCTGTCCCTTTGCAGAGAGAGAAGTTACTGGATACGGAAATCTAGCAATTACACAGAAGACATATTTAACTTTTGTTTTCTTTTTGGGAATCAAAGATTTAGGGTTACAGAAGAAAATAGAAAACCATATTTTCATCTGTTTTATTGCCACTAAAAATGTTTTTGCGTCTTTGTTGAAAAAGGCTTAAACACAGTACACCTGAGACTAGGAAAAAAAACCATATGGGCACAGTCAGCTGTCGAATACGAGCAGCCAGAAGCAGGGAGTTTCAAAGACAGACAAATATATTGTTTGAACATACATGGCAGGGAAAAAGGTTGAAAACTCCCACTCTAATCTACTGTCGATATGATTTCCAAGTTCATCTGGTGGCTGGTTAACGAAATCCAACCGCTGCACATTTGAGACATAATTATGTAGAAGTAGGAAGAACGTTTGTAATTTATACCGGTGCCTACCCTGTGTTAGCTTCCAAGAGACCTGACCCTTTCCCCAGCCTCTCTTTGACCAAGCCAACTCCACTCATTCCCCAGTCAGACTGGAAGCTACGGGTTCCACTGGAAACATGGTTTATGGATAATGTATCTATAATGGACTCTCCACTCAAAACCAATAGAGCAGTAGCATAGCCATCAGCAATCAGTCCATAAAATCTGCAGTTACCTTCTTTTTTTTCTTAAAGGGGGCAGGAAGCTAATGGATTTGAAATTGCAGAGCGGACCACAGACCTTTTTAATAAATGAAAATAAAATTGAGTCTCAGGTTTATGTTGATCTACAGAACTGTGAGTCCCAGAGTCCTCCCACTGTTTCCCTCAGGGTTGATTCCTAGCCTAAACCACCCAACATTTATAGCTGATAAGTGTCTACTGAAGGGTAATAAAATACGGTGTGTGTAGTTGTAGAGAATGTAACTTATCACTTTCATCAAAAGCTCCCTGAAAATGTGTTTATCTAAAAGCCTTGTATGTTTGTGTATATTTCAAATATCTCTGCCGTTAGATTGAGCTCCTTGGGCATTTAAAAGCTATTCCTTGAAAAGGCTTCTTTGGAAACTGTTTAGCTGTGGGTTAATGGTTACATTTCCTTGGATTGGAGATATCCTCCAGGTTACAGAATTCATACAAATATATACAAATGAGACATTGACTATTGCCCCAATTTTATTTTCTCACTAAATCAAGGTAAAGATTTAAAGCCCAATTCATAAAGGGGGGAAAAATCTTTATGTGGGTGTTAGGTGATTTTTAACTTTGGCACAACTGATGCTGGGAACTTTCCAAGCATGCAGCTGCCTAGTGGGGGGAAAAAAAAGTCTGAGATGTTGAGAAAATGTTTAGGACGCTCTGGTAATAGCTGTGGAATATGACTGCACGTCACTTTTAAAAGCTAGCTGTGCTGCAGATGGTTTATAGCTGGGATATGGATAGCCTTATCTGAAAATGATTCTGGATCACTCAAGAAACAGACAAAAACCAGATTTTTTCAATCAAACACTGGTCAGGCTATAAATGTCCCCATGACACATTGAGGTTTTCCTTAAGGAAGGTGCTCACTAAGTATCAATGATGAACAGTTGTTAAGGGAGTTGGAAAATAATATATTTTCTAAGTAAGTACTACCTGCCTAGAGGTATGGATGAATCCATGTATACTTAGACCATTTATAGAATAATGCATTCAAATGTGGGTATATTCATGGTTCAGGAAAAAAGCAGTTTACTTGTCTTCAGGTGCCCGATATCAGGATCATCAGGCCATTGACATAGCATTTGCTATTTCACAGTGACAGTCTTATAAATGGGTTTTGATGTAGCATGACTGGAGAAAAGCCCTGATGCTGACTGTTTTCTCCCAAACAGACAATCAGACGGGATCACAGTGCAGCTGTGTTCATTCCGCTCCAACTTGTTAACAAGTCACAGATTATTCTTGATTTTCTTTCTGCTGGGAGCTTGGAAAATCCATTCTTCCAGCTAACATGGTGGCTTCTACTTCTGGATGGGACTAACCTGGGACACCAAGAATTAAGGTCTGGTGGTGGTACACAAGGCTTCTTCTAATCTAGAAGACATTTCTTTTCACCCAGTTGGAGGAAAGATCGTGATGAGTGAGCTGTGGCCACTCTTGTTGCTCCCATTATATTCACTAAGAGACTCCTCCTGACAGAGTGAAGCAGTTACTATGCTTTTATTATCATATTTCTCTCTCATAGTATGTAAAAGACAGTGGTGTTTGTAATGGACACTCAATAAATAACTTTTTATCATTGATAATTCACCTCCTCTCAAATTCCATAAGCCAAGGAAAAATGGCTAATTGAGGTTTTAAATTTGAACTTTCTAGATGAATAATCTAAATTAACCTAATTAACTAGATAATTGCTCATTTATTTACTTTTTCCACATAGACACATCCTAAAATTAAGATTCTGGTATCTAGGGACGCCTGGGTGGCTCAGTCTGCCTGTGGCTCAGGTCATGATCCCAGGGTCCTGGGATCGAGTCCCACACTGGGCTCCTTACTCAGCAAGGAGCCTACTTCTTCCTCTGCCTGCCGCTGTCCCTGCTTGTGCTTGCTCTCTCTCTCTCGGACAAATAAATAAAATCTTAAAAAAAAAAAAGATTTTGATATCTAATTATTTTAGGGTCTTTCAACAATAGAAAAACTACTAAAATATAACTTATACATGTTATGCAATATAACTTATAATATGAAAAATAATATCTCTAATCATGTCCATTCGTTCAAAGATATTGCCAAGTTTACAACTCTGACGTGGTGGAACCAAAGGCTGAAGTTCCTGCCTTTGGGCTTTGGCTCATGTGCTCTTAACAACTATTAACCTAACCAACAACAACATCCCGAAGTGGACCACTCTAACATGGGAGCTGCCTACAGCAGGGTACAAAGTTCTAGTTCTAGATAAACTAGAGGTCAAACCAAACCAGTAGTGAATTTGAGAAGTTAACCTAGATCCTACGCAGTGCTTTCCTTCTTTGGAAAGAAAAAAACTCTAGGCCTAAATAGAGTTTTCAGCTTCTGTACTAGGTAATAATAAATGTAGAGAAGTCATGTCAACGTGCCTATAATTCTATCCAGGGCCCCTGATATGAGTGTGCAAAATGCAGTACTCAGGTAAACTAAACACAACAGTGGGCAGTGATCACTGCACTTCTATTGGAAAATCTGGTGTTTGGAAACTATAAAACTGGTAATAATGGCAAATTTCTTTAATAGTAATGCAGCAGAATGAAATATAATCGTAAGACTTCTATCTTCACCTCATGAAAACCAGTTCTAAAGAGATCCACACCCCTTGAAAATCCTTTTCATCCGTGGTTCATATGTGTGTGTGTGTGTCCCAACCTTGAAGTCCTTTTCATCTGTGGTTCTTTATATGTGTGTGTAAATATCCCAAGCTTCCATTTGCCATTTTTATTTCAATCTACATATGAATTTCAATAGCTGACAAATTACTACTATACATGAAATCGAAGTGTCAAATGGAACCTTGGAAGTAGCTAAAGAATTGAAATTACATAGTATAAATAGTCAAGTTACAATTCTCTCATTTTCAAGTGGGGGTTCTGAAGTTTGAAAATAGAATCAAAATGGAACACCACTCTCAATCTTATGATCTATTTATGAATTAACAGAAACAAACCAGCTACCACCGAAAAAAATATTTTTCTGGAAATTCAAAATAACTTCCATCCAAATGCACAGGTCAAGCCCCTTGCTATCTCTTTGGAATAATTCTAAATCTCTGAATTTCAACACACAGCACTTATAAAATGAGCACTGAACTCATCAAAATGCTCAGAGAATGAATCTTTTTCGAAAGGCCAATTAGCAAACATTAATGTAAAGAATTTCCACAACGGGAGGATGGTAACAATTTTTAATATTTTAGAAAATCCTAAGGAAGTTATATGCATTCCTTATTTGATTTTTAATGCCTCTCCCTTTCTCCTTCCCCTTTTCAAACTCCTGTCTCTGCTGCTTCATGCTATCCTTCACTTCCTTTGGTTTCATCCGGAACTTGGGTACCCTAAAAACAAATCAAAACAAAACAAAACAAACAAAACAAAACAAAAAAACCCTATATGTGCCAAGGACATCTCAAAGAACAGGGCCCCATTCTGATTCTATGGACACAATTACAACTTATTTTTATAGAGTCAAACGAAGCCAAACGGAACTCATTTCAATAGCTGACAAATTACCAAAAGTAACCCATATTATAAATTGCCTCCTGTAATATACTGAGCTTCTTCCAAAAGAGGAAATAAGAGATAGATTCCATTTTAGCCAGTTAAAATATATCCAAACACTTTTAATTTTAGCATCAGGCTGTTCAACAAATTAAAAGTCTGAAAGCCTCTGCAGATTTGGGGCGCACATATCAATAAGGGTGGAGCTGACAGGAAATGTCAGTCTTCCTGTGTATTGGATAAAGCATCTTGCCTGGGGGAAGGGAGGTAGGGAAAAAAACACCCATATTTCTCTAATTTAGGGATTCCCAACACCCTGCAGGGTACGCAAGGTTTCAAGTCTGACTTTTCCTGACAGAGGGAGGAACAGTTGACGTTAGTTTAAAAGAACCGTCAGAGAGTCTTGTCACAGGTAAAACCAAGTGCTCTGCTATTAGCAACAACGGGAGTCACCGCTGGTGATCTTTCTGCCACTTGCGCGGTCAGGGGGCTGCCGCAGTGAGCAGTGTTCATTTTCTTAATGCTTGACTCCATGTGCACACACACACGCTGCAGAGAGGATTGTTTTTCATGAGTATTTTAGCTACGTTTTTTAAAAATGTGAACCTCCTTGAAATCAAGGACTAATGGAATTCCCAACTCTGGTTACACTGTTGATTTATAGAGTTTTGGCTGGCCAGATGTATAGCTTTCCCCAAGAAAATGATCATATCTGTGCTAATCACTTCCTGAAGAAGTTGACATTCTGGCCAATCTCTAGCACTCTTTTTAAGTCTCTCCTTTGGCTCCTGAGAGTTTTATTTCATGATCTTTTCTCTCTCCTGCAGAGGCTTGTCAGCTTGTATACATTTTTATTCCAACAGGTGCTCTGAAGACATCTTGAGTGAAGACTGTGAAGTGTGCGTGTGTAATAAATAAATTTTACCTGTGAAATGAATTAACGTTATCGTTCTATGATAATTCTATCTTTAACTCAGCCAAAATAGATGAATTTCTTAGTGACAGTTAATTTTTACTCAGCACATCAAATTGTTTAGACCTAAGGTAAAATTATCAATCATCTAACTGAATGCTTTCCTCTTTGTTTTAAAGCTGGGAATTTCCTTTCCAAAATAGAGTACTTTTATATATGTATTTTTCAAGAAGCTAAGGAAAAATACTCAGGGTGAAGCTGTAGTGAGGGGGCCAGGGGTCACAGAATCTTGCCCGGATGGCTTCTCTTTGCCCTTCTCTAGGTGTTCTTAGGACACTGGTGACACATATTTCAGCTTAGAAACCACTAGTCCTGAGGATTATTCCCATGATGCAGTTCCCCAACCACAAAAGTACCTGGACAGCAAAACTGTCCTGATTCCTGACAGCCAGCTAGGTGCTCGAGTCTTTCTGTATACTCAGAAATTTAGAAGATAAACTGTATTAAAGCATGTATTAACAACCTATTACATGCAAGTTACATATGAGGCATTGTGTTGGGCTTTGACTTCTATTTTTAAAGGTTTTTTTTTTTTTTTTGAGAAATTAAGGGTGGGATTTTTTTAATTCATGAAATCTACACTTAATGCTACCTCTGCCGGTCATTGTGACTTAGGCAAACTACTTATATTTTTTCAATGTGTTTCCTCATCCGGACAAGGTGTAGATGCTATCCAGCTCTCTCTCTACTATTTGTAGGGTGGAATTTGATAGTAGACGGAGAGGAGCAAGCACAATGCCTGGCACATTGCAGGAATGTTACTGAATGAATGAAATATATAGGAAACTGACTGCCATCCAAAAGTTTGCCTCTATTGAGTGATAGAAATGCATAACAGTGTAAACCACTTTAGACAGGGCCTTTGTGGTAGGAATCGCTTGGTTTCTATGACGAGACCTGATGAGGCTTACAGCCCCATGTTCAGGTGGTATGTTACTTTGTAAGTAATCAGACTAAATTCTTCCAGACATCCAAACCTTTGAATGTTAGCAAGAAGACTTATATATTGCCGTCCAATCTGTTCTTGCAAGCTCTGTGGTATGGCAGCTCTTTCCTTTAGGTACTCTCTAACATGTGAACTGCTGTGCATGAAGGTTCTCTCAAGAGGGATGAGACGATATTTTAGTACCAGGATTTATCCACTCTTTAGTCTGGTTGGACAATTCTCAATTAAGTGAGGGTCATGGGATCCACTAGATTAACCAGATTCTTATTCCCTCTTCAGGAAGGGAAGCACCAATCTACACCCTTAGAAATAAGGATTCATTCCACCCATTTAAAGTTATTTGTAATATAAGCTACCTATGTTGATATAAGTTAAACAGCTGATGCTCCTTAAAAGCTATCTGGGGAAAGAAGAGTCATAATTAGTATCTTTCACACACTAACAGTTCCGAGGGTTTGTACTGTGAATTAAAGTGATTCACTTGTTAGCTTGGCATCCTTAAGGTACTGGTTAAAATAACGCATTGTTGATACTATAGTTCTGTATAGTAAATCACAAACAATAAAACAGATGTATAAAAACCCTGATGATGCCTAATATGGCAGGTGCTTAAATTTTTGTGAGAGCTTAAAAATTTTGTGAAAGCGTTCTTCATGAAGTCTGGACTTAAATACTACCTGTGTCACTATGCTATGTTATACTAAGATGTCTTACAGATCCACAGACCCTTCCATGGAGAACTGGCTCTAACCATTGTCCCTGAGCACAAGGGCGTCCTAAGCACAAGTGTAAACGAAAGATTACCATCATCCTGAACAGATCCACGGTTTAGTAGACTAGGGATGTGTAACTGGCAGTAGCAGTTCTGTTGATCTGTTGATTAGACCAGTATTTCTCTTATTAACACATTATTGCTATTCTGGGCAAGACCACATTTCATTATGTATGATTATGTCATACATTACAGGACAGATGATAACCCTGTCCCCTGTCCACCATCCACAGGCCATGTTCCCCTTCTCTAGTTATCTCAACAACCAGTCATTTACATTCTAAAACATTTCTGGGGTTGGAGGTGGGGGAAGTACCACAACCAGTTGAGAACTACTAGGCGAACTGATGAAGTGTCCTGTTACAGTAAGATCAACTGGAGAATTCAGTTTCTAGGCCCCTCCCCAGTTGTAACAACCAAAAATTTCTCCAAACACTGCCGAATTTCCGGCGGGGGGTGCGGGGGGTAGTGGGGGGGGGTAGGTCGGTGGTAAGAGGCAGGAAATCACTTCAATTTCCAAATCAGTAAATTGGAGAATTCATTCTAGATGTAAACTGAGGTAAAATCTCTTTATTTTATAGTAGAAATTCAATTAGTCAGCTTAAGTATAATGTGTATTTATTATTATGCTAAAGTGGTATATTGCTTAATGATTGTGATAGTTATTAACATAATTTCAAAAAGCAATTAACACTTTCTACTGGTTGAAAAAAATAATCTATAAACATAAAAATAATAAATTGTTATTTAATACAAATATTAAGAAAAATCATTAACTAGAAAATGTAATAAAACATTATTTTCTTATGATGTTATCAAATGTTCATAAAAATTAAATAATAATGCAAGGAAGGCAAAGTACTAGGAATTCTGTCTTATATTAGCATTCCTAACATCAACAAAAAATACCCTTAAATATGCAATTACCTGACAGTGAATTAACTAAGTTTAGTTCATAATTTTTTTTTGTAGAAAAGTTGCCATTTGGAGTTTCTTGAAATCTTGTGAGAAAAACTAAAAGAAGTCAACTTTTCCCCTTAAAAAACTAATGCAAGGAGAAACTAAAGTCCAAAACAAACACAAAAATAGGGAAAAAAGCAAAAAATAACAAAAAAGCCATGTTCAATATCAATGTTAAGTCATTTTTCATCCAGATACAGTTAAGAATACAAAGAATGTGAAAAAGGAAGAAAATGTTAGAGGGAAAAAGAGGTACCCACATTTTGCTTTGACTGCTTACTCAAACTTTGAAATCACAAAGTTTACAAGAATAATTTAAGGAGACAATTCTGTATAGTTTTGAATCCTAAGTGGTTAAATTAGTAAACAAACAAACAAAAATGTCGAAATAATTATTTATAGACTGACAGCTATTTTCAGCAGTTGAAGAGAAAGAGCTTTTGATATTTATAAAAGCCATAAATCCTAAGAACAAAGTTCCTTCAAGAAAACATGATACTAAAGACTTGTATTATATTTTGGGTTATCAAAAAAAAGTTACCAACATTTTAAGTGCATCACTTAAAAGTAAGAATGCATTTGTAATTGCAAATGTGTTTAAAAAAATTTTTAAGGGGCACCTGGTGGCTCAGTTGGTTAAGCGTCCCACTCTTGGTTTCCGCTCAGGTCATCATCTCAGTGTCCTAAGATGGAGCCCCGTGTCTGGTTCCGCGCTCGGTGCAGAATCTGCTTCTCATTCTTGTTCTCCCTCCCCCCACTTCCACGCACTCTGTCTCTCACTCTCTCTCGAATAAATAAAATCTTTAAAAAAATGTTTTTAAAGATCTAGGATTTGACAATCCCAAGAAATAATTGTTTCTACAATATAATGTAACACACACATTTGGCAATTATAATATTTAATAATAAAATAGGAAATTTTTTTTGGTATGTGTGCATTTTATCACCTTTATACTGGCTTCCAAATTGAGCCTTTAAAAAACAATAATAGGGGCGCCTGGGTGGCTCAGTCATTAAGCGTCTGCCTTCGGCTCAGGGCGTGATCCCAGGGTTCTGGGATCGAGCCCCACATTGGGCTCCACGTTCTTCTGGGAGCCTGCTTCTCCCTCTCCCACTCCCCCTGCTTGTGTTCCCTCCCTCACTGGCTGTCTCTCCCTCTGTCAAATAAATAAATAAAATCTTCAAAAAAAAAAAAAAAACCCCAAAACAATAATAGACACTTCTCCAAAGAAGACATATAAATGGCTAACAGACACAAGAAAAAATATTCATCACTAGCTATCAGGGAAGTACAAACCAAACCACAATGAGATACCACCTTACACCAATTAGAATGGCAAAAATTAACAAAATAGGAAACAACAAGTGCTGACGAGGATGTGGAGAAAGGGGAACCCTCTTACACTGTTGGTGGGAATGCAAGATGGTACAGCCACTCTGGAAAACAGTATGGAATGTCAAGATGTTAAAAATAGAGCTACCCTATGACCCAGCAATTGCACTACTAGGTATTTACCCCAAAGACACAGATGTAGTGGGAAAAAAGGGGCACATGCACCCCAACGTTCATAGCAGCAATGTCCACAATAGCCAAACTGTGGAAGGAGTCAAGGTGCCCTTCAACAGATGAATGGATAAAGAAGATGTGGTACATATATAAAATGAAATATTACTCAGCTATCAGAAAGGATGAAAACCCACCATTTGCATAGATACAGATGGAACTGGAGAGGATTATGCTAAGTGAAATAAGTCAAGCAGAGAAAGACAATTATCATATGGTTTCAGTCATATGTGGAACATAAGGAATAGCATGGAGGCCCATAGGGGAAGGGAGGGAAAACTGAAGGGGAAGAAATCAGAGAGGGAAACGAACAATGAGAGTCTATGGACTCTGGGAAACAAACTGACGGTTTCAGAGGGGAGGGGGGTGGGGAGATGGATAGCTGGGCGACGGGTATTAAGGAGGGCACATGTTGTGATGAGCCCTGGGGCAACTAATGAATCATTGAACACTGCATCAAAAACTAATGATGTACTATACAGTGGCTAACTGAACATAATAAATAAAAAATAAATACATAAAATAAAAATAAAAATAAAAAACAATAACCTGTTAGATGTTTCCTTTATCTTCTCTTTCATTACAACATAACTAATCCCTCATAGGTGAAAAAAGACCTGAATAGAATAGAATGTCCTTTCCTTTGGAGATTTTTTTTTTTTAATTTTGTTTATTTATTTGAGAGAGAGAGCACAAGAGAGAACATGAGCAGGGAGGAAAGGGCAGAGGAAAAGGGAGAAGCAGACTCCCCACTGAGTAGGGAGCCCCATGCAGGGCTTAACCCCAGGTCCCCGGGACCCCAGAACCACAACCTGAGCCGAAGGCAGACATCTGCTCAAGTGACTGAGCCACCCAGATGCCCCTCCTTTGGAGATTTAATCATTTGTACTCAATCTGGAAGCAACTATTATTACCACTCTTCCAACAATTAAATGTTGATGTTAATTTATTTTTACTGAATACATCAGAGACTGTGTTTGCCTCTATCATAGAATATGAATATCCTTCCTACAAATATGTTGTATATCCCAGACAGAATGCTTATTGTGCCAACCACAATGTGTATGAAGTTAGTTTGCTCATGACTCATTACTAAAGTGAACTAATCAATTGGAAGACTTCTACCCACATAGTGTAAGGCCTCCCAATGTCATCTCTGCTCAAGGACCCAATGTGTTGGGTTTGATGGGGCACATGATATAAAGAATGAAGCTAGAAGGACTTCCTGACTTACAAGAGCACAGGTTTCATCCATCAAGTGAAGCTATTGCCAGGAAAATGAGATGGAAACCGTGGCATCTCTTAGGGGGCATCTTTTTACCCAACTTGACCTTTCTTCCCATCTTTGTCATTCTCTCTAATTACTACTCTAGCCTAAAACACTCTTTTCATTCCTGGAGTCCTGGAAAGTCAGCCCAGGGTTGGCCTCCAGTCAGTTTGTATTATGCCATAGATATAACAGGGTTTGTGAGCCACATCTCACCCATGAACCAGTATTAACAGGACCTTGATATGGACCTAGCATCCCAGATCCCAAAGAGGGCAGCCCAATGGGGCAGTTCCCAAAGATTTTTTTTTTAACTTCTCAGCCAATCAAACACCAGCTGTATTTATAGCTAAAATCGGGATCAGACAACTGTTCGGCAAACTACGCTCAAATAACTGCTATAATGCACACTGTACAGAGAAGCAATAACCTCTCTAATAAATCTACTGTGAGCATTTCCCAGCCTCCATCAGCAATGGCAGGTACTCACTTAAGAATAGAAATAGTTATTTTAAAAAATATATATTCCTTTCTAGAATAGCTGTAAAATGTGCATGAACTCGATGCCAGCCTTTGACAGGGAAATTTAGTTTTAGGTCACTTGATTTATGCCTCTGAGGGGCACAAATTCCCCAGAAGATTAAACTTTCATTAAGTTCTTTCTTTTATTTCCTGCCTTTGCACCCATCATATCATAAGTTCCATAACTGATGTCTTACTGTGGTCATAAAATGGCTGGGCTTGAACTTTAGGGACCTGTCAAACACCTCTCCCTCTCCCCCTTCCCCCCCAATAAAAAACCTTTTAGAGAATGGCACTTAAATTGACAGTCTCAGTGGTCACCCTCCCCAGCCTATGTCAATGAGAATGTGCCTGGAAAAGATGGAGAAGGTAATGTGCACTTTAGACAATCACATTGTGAGGCCGATATTCCACACTCCCCTGCCCTCTACCCCCCTATTGTTATGACTAGACAAGGGATCATACTGAATAGATTAACCAGTCATTGACTTGGGACACCTACTGCTTGGAATGCCATTGCACTTGGAGTGAAAGGAGATAAAAATGTCTCCCCTCTACCCCTGATCCCCTACTCTGTGGCAATATTTCTGCCACAGAAATACTTGGCTGTCAGCTCCAGCAAAGCAACCCTGGATAGCCACAGTGGTTTGTTGTCAGAATGAAAAATGGTCCCGTGCAAAAGGTCTTGGGGCTTCGATGCTAACAGTCAAGGAGTCCTAAGTCAGGCATTTGACAGAGAACTTTGGTCTTGCTGTTAAATACCACTTAATACTGTCCTGCCTGATAATCCCTGCTGTTTAACAACTGTGCGATCATGGCCCAGCCATGGCAGAACGCCTTTTCAACAGGGGGAAAATGGCCAGATGTCATACATTTGCTTGGGAGAAAAGAAAATACATCTCTTTGCATCCGAAAATTATAACGCTTAAAAAAAAAAGACAATCGCAGATGCATTATAGCCTTGATTCATCATGAGAGTTCACAGCCAAGAGAGGAATGAAATTCTATCTGAGGTTAACTATAGGTGAAGAGCAAAGAAGCTTGATACAGCCATTAGAACTCCAGACCATGCCTCTGTCACTACAACTAGTTGGCTGGCACTGAAAAAGTTTAAACCAGTTATCTGGATCTGGACATTAAGTAATAAACTGACTTTTTCATGCATTGTGTAGACTTGAACTTAGAACTGTGTACCAGCTCACATATTCATCGGATTTTTTTTTTTTGTACAAAGTCATCATCACTATGATAAAAAGTATAAAGGACTTAGCTACCTGTGCTAATTGCCTCTTTGTTGTTTTCCAATAAAATCTAATTATTTCAGTATCAATTCCCTTACCTAGAGCCATGGGTAATAGTTGCTTGTTTGGGGTTTTCTAAAGATTTTTTTATTTGTTTATTTTGGAGAGAGAGAGAACATGCACATGAGAGTGGGGGAGGGGCAGAGGAGAGGAAGAGAGAGAGAACCCCAAGCAGACTCCCTGCTGAGTGTGGAGCCTGTCAGGGGGCTGGATCTCAGAGATCAGGACCCTGAGACCATGACCTGAGCTGAAACCAAGAGTTGGATGCTTAACAGACTGAGCCACCCCAGTGCCCCCACAGGTGATAGTTTTTATGATCTTTTACAAAATTTTAGAGGCCAGAAAACAGTACAATATGCTTAATTCTAACTCACTTGCCCCCATTTTCTGGCAGTTCCTTAGATAATATGCTTAAAATATCTCTGTGCATAAGCACATTCTGTAATGCTTCAGAAGGAAGTATTTAAATGAACAAGCAAGATTTACAAAATAAATACATACATACATATACACATATAAATACAACTTAATTCAGTTTAAGGGAAACAAAAGTGTATCACCATAATAGGCCAAAAGAGGAAGTAGAAGCACTAGTAAATGGAATTTCTGAGTCCCTAAGAATGTTGAGATGGGCCAGCAGTCTTTCCAAAGCTGCCGAGGGTGAGATTCTTTTTCTGAGGTAGGGGCTATAATCTATTACCCACCCACACACTACTTCTTATGATGATGAAATACAAAATAGATGTAGGGAGGTGACAGAAGTAAGTTTCTGAAGGTGCAAAGATATCAAATAACTTTCTTATTGACCTAAATAGTCTATCCTTTCAGAATCACCTCTATTCCCTGGTGTGAAGATTGACACCCACATTTCTTCTACATAATTTTTTAACATGATTTCAGAATAATGAAGGTACGTCAGGAGAATGTGACACCTTTGAAAGGATAACAGATATGAAATTGGCCACCATAACTTGATTTGGGGGATTTGGGATGGCTACAGTTATGAGTTTAAACCCGAATCCACTTCAATGGACCTCTTTGACATAGTCAATGTGACATGGGTATGTTTCAAGTCACCCCTACTTACACTCTTCACTAAACCTCAAACCTCAAACAACCAAAGAAACAGACAAAAGACAAAAAAATAAACACACAGAAAGTAACCTATTACACCTCATACTTGTGGTTTATTTTGAAATCTCAGTGAATTCCTAACATAGTTCACTCATAACTTCTCCTTTGGCTTTGTCACCTCCTATCAGATATAATAGTTATTTTTTAAATATGCCATATCTTTCCTACCATTCTGTAAGTTCCTTGAAGTTAGCATTGGTATCTGATTAATGTTTATATTCATAAGGACAGCTAGCACAGTAGCTTGCTTCCAGCAAATACTATTCAATACCCATGCATCTTCTAAAATATGTTAATAAATATTCTTTTTAAAAAAAAGATTTTATTTATTTATTTGAGACAGAGAGAGAGCACAAGTGGGGGATGGGGAGGATGGGCAGAGGGGGAGGGAGAAGCAGGCTCCCCGCTGAGAGAAGAGCCTGACGTGGAGTTTGATCCCAGGACCCTGGGATCATGACCTGAGCTGAAGGTAGATATCTTAGCCGACTGAGCCACCCATGCGCCCCAATATTCTTAAAAAAGAAAAGGATTTTTTTTTAAAGGAGAAAAATAACTTATTTTAAGTTATTAATTAATAACATATTTATAACCCCATATTATATTAAATGAGGTTAATTTAGAAATAACTCATTTTCCACTTATATTTCATAAAACCGTTTTCTTTCAAAACCTTCAACAATAGGATTTTTCTTTTAAAAAATCTTTTTGAGACATTTATCACATTATTTTTCAAAGCACATGACTTTTACCTCTTTCTAAGTATTCTGACACCATCCGTTATGCATTCAGATTGTTACTGGAAGTTATAGCACAAGCCCTGTGTCCCCATTTGGATCATATAAAGATGACTTGGTTCACTTTGAACTGTAGGTATATGTTTGTGATCATCATTACCAGACTTAGTTTTTAAAGTGATCTGTAAAGGCCTAATTTACAAAGACACATAACCTTTTCCCCTTATTCTCTGAAGTCATCCTATATGCATTAAAAACAATATTGATTGATTTGCTTACAAGTTAATACGTCTTTCCAAACTACTAACTGCATTTTAACATTAATAGAGTATCTTATAATGGGAGAGGCTTTGTAAAGACTGAAAGCTAAGGTCTTTTTTTTTTTTTTTTGACTGATGGTTTTGTCAATAAAACTCTCATATTCAGGCATATTTATGTGATCCCCTCTTAGATCCTGCATTCCCCTTATGACATTAGAATTTAAAATGCTCTGACAGATCTTGCTGAAAAGAAAAAAAAAAAAGACACATTTGACCATTTCTTCAAATAGATCTTATAGGATTTTTTGTGAAAAATAAAAATGATGTGTGTCAAGCATCTGATATAGAATAGACAAACAACAAAAGACAGTGGCCAATTTTACCATTAATAAGCAATGAAAACACTTAATAAACAATGATAGCAAAAGTCAATGAATCCTATGCGCCTCCTAATGGACTTAGAGCTGGAATTCTCCAATGAGGAAGATACTTTTCTTTTTTCCCTTTTTAAAGATTTTGTTTATTTATGTGAGAGAGAGAGCAAGCACAGAGGGAGAGTGAGAGGGAGAAGCAGACTCCCCAATGAATGGAGAGCTCGATGATGTGTGGGGCTTGATCCCAGGACCCTGAGATCATGACCTGAACCAAAGGCAGACGCTTAACCGACTGAGCCACCTAGGTGTCCCAGGAAGATACATTTCAATCCCACTTGTTTAGATGAGGAAACTTGGAGATTCATGGATGTTACATCACTTACACATCCAGAAGGTGGTGCAACTAAGTTTCATACCTAGGCTTACCTGACTCAAAGCCTGCTCTATTGTTCCAAAGTGATGCATTAAAAAAATATATTTTACGTTGATCCCATACTTGAAACAATCACAAGATAACTGCTGAGTATGAAAATTTAAATCAACAGCCACTACAGAAGGAAAATTCCCTTATTTCTATCTCAGCCCCTCAAGATCTTTAGTAAAAATGACAATGCAGCTCATTTACACTAATTATATCCTAACAGGGCTTGTTGTCTCTCCTGCATGGCTTACTCCTGAGCCTTGGGCCTCCGGACCTGTGAGCATGAGGGAGCTCGGGCCTGGGTGTCCTCTGCCTGCACACCTGACTCATCCGGACTGAGTCAGCACTCTTGCCCCAGGACCTGCCTGTACCCTCCCGAGGCTCCTTGCTGCTGTCTTCTTGCTTGTGTTTATGGTATACACAACTGCTATCTGGGAGGATCAGCAGACGGAAACCCTATGACTTGCTAATTAGATTTCCCAAAGATAGTGTCAAATTAAAACCTGGTGCTCTAAATTCACATAAACATCAAGGGATGCCACAGCCAAAGTTTGGGCTCTCCTTGAGAACTGGCAGCTTTTTTTTCCCCTGTAACTATTCTCTTATCTGAGCTGAAGAGACCTGCCTCCAGCAAAAGATTGCCCTGAGCACTTATATACTTGGGTAAACAACAATGGTGCTGAGCTCAGGGTTTTCTTGGCCCCCCCGCACTCCATCTGACTGCAAATTGAATCCAGAGCTGGGCAGATGGAAGGAAATCATACATCTGCAGCCCAGCCCACTCAGCACCTCCCGAGTCAGTTCTCTGGGGGGTTTACAGTCACCTGTGGACACGGGCTGTCAGGGATCAGCATGGATTGGACTCCCAGCTCTGCTGTGGGACCCCAGGCAAGTAACTGAAATCTGGTCTCCTGTCTAGTCTTCAGCTTCCTCATATGCAGAATGAGGATCCCCGATCTCTCAGGCTTTCTGTGAGTTTGGAAAAGAGACACCCCCACACAGGCCTGCTCTTCAGTTAAGCCCTGAACTAATGTAAACGCCTTTGCTGCTGCTTCCAGTGTAGATGTGCCCCAGGCTTGCTGAAGAAATAAAGGAAAACGGCAGAGCATTCCCAAGTCCTGTCCACATCAAGAATAAAACTTGGAAAAAAAAAAAAGACTAACACTTGAAGCGAGCATGGAAAGCAGCCGTGACTCTGAATGCCTGGTCTCAGAAATCCAAGAGGGTTCCCTGAGAGAAGGCCAGGAGGTGAGCTGGAAACCCCACATGGGTGGCTCAATTTCTAGTTTGCTGGGGAAGTACTGGAACGGGAGACAGACAGGATGTGCTGGAGACATATCGAGTAGGCAATGTGGCAGAAGACAAAGCATATAGGTTTTATCTTTTGACCTCGAGTACCAGCTCTATCATTCCAGTGTCTGCTCCTTTGGTAAGTTCATTTCTTTGAACCTCAGTTTCCTCTCAAAAAAAATAGGGATACTAATATTTCCCTTCCCATGTTATTCTTAAAATTTTTACGGTAGACCCTTGAAAAATGCAGGGGGCTAGGGGGGCTGACCCTTCGCAAGCTGGAAAATCCCCATATAAATTTTGACTCCCCCAAAACTTAACTACTAACAGCCAGCCTACTGCCAGCCAGAAGACTTACTGATAACATAAACAGTCAAGTAACACATATTTTGCATGTTATATGTATTATATACTGTGTTCTTACAATAAAGCCAGTTAGAGGAAAGAAAATGTTATTAAGAAAATCATAAGGAAGGGAAAATACATCGCAATGCTGTGCTGTATTTATTAAAAAAAAAAAAATCTGCATATAAGTGGACCCACTCAGTTCAAACCCGTGTTGTTTAAGGGTCCACTAGAAATGAGATAATGTCTCCAAAGCATTTAAATTCTTGTTCCCAGGAGCTGGTGAGAAAGACTGTTAACTTTTTTATTCTTACACCCCCCCCATACTCTTGTGTTCATTCCATGGTACAGACTACAGTAAAAATAAGGTGCAATGAGGTGAGGCAGGAAGGGTAAAAGTAGTGAATGGAACCAATGGAAAACGTGTGGCAGAAATCAAGTGTATGGAGCCAAACTATTTCTAAGCCTAAAAATACTACAACACAAAATGTTAAATATCAGAGGGCATCTCTTAAATTTAGAGGTTCTTATTATGGGGGACGAATACCATATTTTCCAACAAAGCAGTCATTGTTTCTGTAAGAGGCAGAATTCTAGTTTGAGGCCAGATGACAGTTCTTTTGTTCTTTACTGTAAGTATCTTTTCATGCTGTGAGATTCCAACTTCTCAATTATTTGCCCAGATAATTTCACACTTCCACAAAAGTCATTTATGATTTCAGAAAGACTGTATTTCAGAGACACACTGAGGATATTTTGGTTGAGGATGTCTCAACTGCAATTTGAGGCATTTTGGACTCCGTAAGAGGAAGAGAAGTGTTGCATCACCAAAGAGTTTGTGGCTCAATCTATTTCTAGCAGAGTAAAAGCACCAAGTAGTTAAACCCTGAGTCCCAAGAAGGTTCCATTCTAGTTAGATGGGACAGTCAGGAGACCTGAAGCCACAGACCGCCCAGTGAACTGCTTCCTGACGCCATGGCTCCACCAGGCACCTGCTCGATTGAGAAATGCCGGGCAAGTCAGCTCTGATTCACTGCCCCTGATCAACAAGATACCATCATTCACCTTTTCCAGAGATAGAACCTGAATCTCCAGTGAAAACCTACATGAGGAAGTGCATCCCACATCTTACAAATGGTAAAAAAAAAAAAAAAAAAAAAAGTCTAGGTAAGAAAACTCAGAAACACCCACATAATTTTCAAAACAACAAAATTTGGGGTCTTCATTTGTCTCGTCTTAATTGCAACAAAGGGGTCAAAGCTTTAGTTGAGTGCTCCTTTTTCTATCACATCGTGTTAGACAACCCTCACTCACAACAGTCCTGCATCATAGGCGATATTGTCCTCATTTTGTACCATAGAAAACTAAAACTTAGAAGGCTATACCACTAGCTAAGTGGACAGGTTACAATTGAAGCTTAAGTCTTACGGTCTTTTTACTCTCCCATCTGCCTTTGGACTCTTCTTTCATTCTCTTTCTTGAAACAATCTTGACATGGGAGGCTTAAGATTTCCTGAACAGACAGCCTGATACCACAGGTTTGAAACAGGTGCCTCAGTCACTGCAAGGAACAATGGCCAACCACCTCAGTAAGGGACTAGTAATACATGAAATGAAGGAGCGCAGGCTTGGAGGACTCATTTTCTTTCCTATGGACAGAGGCAGGGTTTTATGGTTAGAGAATACTGGGGAAGGAACACAGATATGAACCTTCAAGGATTTACAAAGAGACACCAAGCCCCTAAGGTCCCTAAGACCAGTAGTTCCCAACTAGGGGTGATTCTGCCACCACATGGGACATTTGATCTCTAGAGACAGATTTTTGAATATTGAGATGTGGGGGAGGGGCTATGGACATTTAGTGGGTAGAAGCCAGGGAAGTTGTTACACATTCTGCAAAGTAGAGGACAGCCCCCACCCTCCAAAAAAAAAAAAGAAAGAAAGAAAGAAAGAAAGAAAGAAAGAAAGAAAGAAAGAAAGAAAAGAAAAGAAAAGAAAAGAAAAGGAAAGGAAAAGGATCCAGCTTAAGGTACCAGTAGTGCAGAGAGAGACCCTGCCTCAGGCTGTTAACTCCTTGAGGAGAAAGACCATGGGCAAATGAGAGGAACTCAAATATTTGTGAGTGAATGAATGAATGAATGAATGAACGAAACAATAAGACATGAACTGATGATGTAGTTATAAGATAACTACGTCTGGTAGCAACAGTAAGACACAAAAACATGATCTTAAATTGTATCTTGACTGATAATTGTGTACATCATAACTGACACAGTCATATGCATGGAATAACATACCCGTGAATTCAATGAAAGCCGAAGAGAAATATATACTCACTTTCAACTCCCCGACCCCATCATGGTAGTCTGTGCAGTTAATTTTTATATCATTTAACATGTCCAATACTTATTACTTTCTTCTTTTCAAAAAATGCCTTCAATCCTATGTCTTTTACTACGCACTTTGGCTTCAGCTTTGATTCTAAGGGGAAAATAGCCATAATACAAGGTCTGCTGTAATTAATACAGCTTTTGCTATTGGACTCTCTTTCCCTTTCCTTTAATTAAGTTTAGGCCATATCCTCAGCAGACATTAGTCAACCAAAAAGCACAAAGAGGGAGGGCAAAAACAGAGCAGTTAAGGTATCATTCCCCTCTCCCTAAGTAAAAGACCAACCAATAACCTCACTTCCTGGTATGATTGGTATTATTATAGTACAGCTCTTGATGCTGGGTTTCATTACAGTAAACCCAGGGTTTCACTAAGGCATTTTCCCACGAGAACATTTTAATTAATTTATTAATTGCAAATGAAGTTACAGGTGTTTGAGTGGGTTGGTGGTAGTGTTGTGGGGTGTGTGTGTGTGCTTGTGTGTGCAATGAAACACATGCACGTGAGTGTGTGTTTTAATTGCTTCTGTATCCACCTCCCTGGCTCAACCTGTCCAGGCTGGTTAGCAGCCCCAGCAACTGATTCTCAGACAAGTCAGTGCCGGTGACTTGTCACGTGACAGGATGATCCTGTCAGGCCCGCACAGCTATGCAGGAAAATAACATTGTCATGATCAGGCGCTGGCTTCTTGGCACCTGGACCCTGGCTCTGGGGTAGAGGTTGGCAGCAGTCTCCTTAGAGATGGGGTGTTATTTCTAACTATGATCAAATGTTCAGGTTTTTTTTTTTTTTTAAAGCTTCCTCTTCGTGCCAAAGAAGGTTTGGTTTCCATGCCAGGGTTAGCACCTTGCTAATGATTTTCAGATATAGTTTCTAACTTAGAGATAGCAACCAGACCATGGTCCTTGCTCTCCCAGCATAAAGCCTTGCAGCTGGTGTGTGGGGTTTCAATGAAGTGCTATTAAACTGGAAGGCAGAGATCTGAATACAGCCACTTCCTAGGAGGGACTCCACGTGGGAGAAAGAGCCAAGACTCTGAGGTTAGACTAAGCTTCAGCCCATGTTCTGTACTGAATTAAATATTGAGCAACTTACCTATATACCATGAAGTCTTATTTTGCCCATTTTTAAAGCAGCAATAAAAACAGCTACCTTTCTGACCATTGTCAAGATTAGCAGAAGGTGAATATGAGCTGTTTGACACACAGTAGGCATTCAGTAAATGTCCATTATTTCTT